>NW_008602109.1:27380-55896 GCF_000691845.1 Merops nubicus
TTTTTAAGGTCATATATCCAGTGGCCTCAAGTTGGAAAGAATTTCCATGGAGCAGATTTTAGATTTCCATGTTAAATGCCTACCTCTGGGTCAACTTACCACTCACACAATGAAGTAAGAAGACTTCTGAATAAGGTGGTTGGATTATGCTGTGATCATAAACTCCCCTAAATGAGTTGCATAGAAAATAACTGACCACACAAAAAGGAGACTGGGGAAGAAGAGGCCAGCTGTGTAAGACTTGACTCATCTCCAGCGTTTCTTATGGGGTGAAAGAGCAGAAAGCATCACTTTGAACACAGCCACAACATTAATCACTGCTGCTGTTATATTGCTGTGTCTTTCTGACCTGCCTCCGTCTTAGCCTCTTTAAAAGCCTCACCTCTCAGACTATCAACTCTCTGCAGTGTGTTTGTGCAGTGCCCAGACAATGGGACCTGACCTGCTTGACTTTGGAGAGCTATCACAAAATAAGTGTTTAAAAATAATGGTAGCCATTGTGCTGAAGATTCTTTTTCAGGCTAACCCCCAAGCAAACAGGGGCTCAGTTATGGTCCTACAGTTGTACTGTGCATGTGTGAAGGAGCTGCTTGACTGCACATCTTTATTTACAGGGTCCATATTTCATCTTTTTGTTAGGGGTAATGATGCATTTCCTATTTTCTTAACATTTGAGTTGGAGTTTTAGATGTCTCATCTTCCAGGAGTGTGGAGGTAGAAGTCCCTGCTTCACAGTGGCAGGCTCTATCTTTGTTTTAGCACTTGTATCAGCATCATAGTTCATGAGGATGAATTTCTTTAAGGCAGTAAATTAACTTGAGGTCTTCCTGACCTTCTGTTTAGCTGAACTATGTAACAAACTATTATCTGAATACAGAAACCTGCAACTCAACATAGAAGGAAATCAGCAGGACTGAAAGCTTTTGTATTTCTTGCAAAATAAAAGAAACCTTAACAATAAAAAGAAAAAAGAAATCGATCTTTCTTTCAGCAGCCTGTTGCTGTGGTGGCTTTTCTGTCACTTTCTACTGACAAACATCATAGATTATGTTCCAGTGTAACAGAGAGAATAATAAAGGCCTTTCAAATGCTTTGTGTAATTAGGGGAGATGAGAGAAAGGGAAGCTATATTTTGATATCTGTCTCAGGCAATTGTCTGTCACTGATTAATCTAGTCTCTGCACTCTTGTGACCTTTAATTCCCTTAGCCTCATCACTTCTTTGTGAGAGCTGACAGTGTTGCTATCTCCATTCCAAGGAACCACAGGGCTCAGCACTGCTGCAGTTGAGCTGTGTGCCCTGTCCCTCTGCAGGGAGATCCTGCCCCTTATGATGGGGTCAGCAACAGTGACAATGTTTGGCCTGGCTGCCCCAGCACACCCCCACAGCCCTGGTGCCCTACAGCATGGGGTCAAAAAGCTGGTGAGGGAAGTACCCAGGGTCCTCATCACCAACCCTGCCACCACCCAGGCTGGCACTGGGAGAAGTGGGGCTAGAGGGGCAGGCTTGCAAGATGTTGCTTTAAGAAGCTCCAGTTCCCGTGGCCAGAGCTAGTCTCTCCCACCTCATCATCATCTCACTGACACTAGCAGGCTCTGCTCATCGCTCTTGAGTCAGGAGGAGACAACAGCTTAAGTACATCTGTGGCTGTGGGCCCCAGTGGCCTGGCTCAGGGTGACACAGTGAGGCAGTGGCAGAGCAGGGACTTGAACACTGGTCACCCAAAAGGCAAGCGTGCTTGTGAGTATCTGGTCAGTCCTCTCTTTGCACCCTGCTAGCCAAGTTAGAGTCCTGGCAAAGCTGTATTCAGAACTGTAAAAGATCTGCTCATCACCGTAAAGAAAGATAACACCAAGACCCATTCCGCACTCTTCTGTAATAGCTCAGTGTTCAACTCTGTCCCTCTTCAAACCAGTGTAAGTCAATGAATTTACAGCAGCTTGCTTAAGCAAGGCAGGACCAAGGTCAGGGTCAGAGGTGAGTCCTTGCACAGAACTTCAGACCTGCTTCAGTTCATGTAACTGGCAGATCTATTTCAGTGTTTCAGAAAGTGCTGCTCCTCTTGGTGCCAGCAGGAAAGGAAATAGCTTCAAAACATTTCCTTCCTTTATGTAAATAAGCCGCAGCTGCAGCAGCTGATGGAAGCAGCATGATTGCAACTCTATTTTATTTTAGTACATGTAATACATGTCCCTCAGAGTATATATAGTGCTATATACACTTGGCAGACTAAGAGACTATCTATGTTTATTAGTCCCGAGATAGATGCTTAGTGTAGTGTTGAGTCATTTGTTCAAATATATTACCTGGGCATTTGGTTGAATGAAGATGTGAATTAATTTGGCTTCATTCATTTTCCATTCACTTATTGGTGTTCTAGAAAATAAAACTCTTGGTATATGTTTGCACAGACACAATACACTTTAACTCATCTGGTTAATCCAGATCCAGGACAAATACCCAAATTCTACTATCAACCAAAATGGAACAGAATTACTGTTGGATCATTACATCCCATCAACTCCACCCCCTCCAAAGTTCAATCAGTGAGCTGACAAACCACCTACAGATAAGAGTCATACTAGAATAGTCATAACAAAAAAAAATAAAAATTAAAAAAAGGGCATTCTTTACTCCCTTCATGTTTTTCCTCAAGAGGGCTACTTATTCAATTTGTGGAAAAGAAAACAAGAATTGCCAGTTAAACTAGTAATTTTAAACTGAGCAGTCAGCTTATTAATGACATAATTCATATCAGAGCTATTTTCCACAGCAGACAAGAAGAAAATGGTAGGGTCGTCTAGAAGGCAAGATTTGCCTTAATAAAAAAACAACCATACAACTACAGCAAGCTACTGAAACCTTTCCTGACTCATACAGCTTTCACTTATACTTTCCAGAAGTTAATAACTCTGTATGGAAATGTATGATATAATCGCATTTAAGAGCCATTTGTATTTTTTATTTTAGTTACATACCCAATTTAAAAAAAGCAGTAAATGAATGCCTCATTTCACTTGCCCACAGAGCACCTACGAGGTGGGTGAACATTTCCATACTTATATGCTCCGAGGGCTTCTTTTTCTTTTCCCAGCTTGTCATTGTGCTTATTCAAGAGGCTCAGGCTCACTTTGCCAAAGCCATAGGTCTCAGAAGACAAAGAGCTGCAGTAACTGTTTCTCCAAGCTAGTGGTCTACTAGCAAGATAACTCAAGTCCCATTCCCAGTCACTCATGATAGTTATTTAACTAAGCTCTCCCTTTTCCCCAAGAACTACCCAACTCATTTAGAATAGGCCATT
Organism: Merops nubicus; assembly: GCF_000691845.1. Taxonomy (NCBI): domain Eukaryota; kingdom Metazoa; phylum Chordata; class Aves; order Coraciiformes; family Meropidae; genus Merops; species Merops nubicus. The sequence goes on from NW_008602109.1 coordinate 30,682, forward strand.
TTGCTTGTGGTAATCACACACAAGAATCTCGGTTTCCATGGCACTCTTTCTCCCCCACCCCCATGGGAAGGTCAGGGTAGAAAATATAAATATATATAAAATTATAGGGAATATAAGCTCCCATAATTGTTTGGAGATGCCAATGCAACAATGATCTACACTTAACACATAGCTTTGCTGCAGAGATGATTTATTCTTTGATAATCACCTTGTTATTATTGCAATTAAATTGTTCCTACCCTACAAACACAGTGGTAGTTTAAGGCTTTCTACAAGCATTTTCTGTAGGCAATCTCAGCCCAACAAAAGGACATTAATTTAGGAGCTGTAGGTTTCCATCAAAGACTTTAATATCCTGAAAATGGATTTCCAGAACATATTTCCAACACAGCTCTCTTTAACCACAGAGCTGCTAGGAGAAGTAGTCTTTACAGGTAAAGCAATAGTTACTCACAGAAGCTGACAACGACTTCTGTAACAGCAAAGTGTTTGCATATTTGAGTCAAAGTGTTTTTGACTGGAGAAAGAAATTAAGAAAAAAATTCCAAATGCAAAATAAATAAATAAAAGTCTTAAGTGGACTTACCACAGCCAGGACATGAAATCACAGCCCATCTCACAACTAGTTGCAGCTCAGAGCTAGACCTGCACCATTCCTTTCCCAGAACTTCCCCAGCTCTGCTCTGAAGTGCCATCCACATGTTCTTACCCTTCCTTCTTAGCCAGAAGTTGGGCTCAGCTGATTCCAAGCACTTTCTCAGCTGAAAAAAATCAGCTGCTTGTCTTTAAGAACATTCTTTTAAGTCTACATCATTAAGTGCCTTATTTGCACAGCCCTCATCATGAAATTATGCCCTTGTAGCTGGTGACAACTTTTTTTGGTAAGATTAAGAGCCTACTTGTGCATGGATATTCCCTAATACGATGACAGCCAGATTCTAGTGTCTGAAAGAAACAATGCAGCAGCGTCATAGTGAGCTTTTTGGCAGGAGCAGCTAATCTAGCCCAGCTACCCACCAGGCTTCTCATCCAGCCACCAGAGATACCTCACTTGTTTAAGGGACATATTCACAGGCAGGGAACAACCATAACTTACCAGGGGGTTGTGCTGCAAGGTGACACTGTAATGGACATGTGGCTGGAGTCTGCAGCAACGTGCAAACAAGATCTCAGAGCTGCCTGGCTCCTTCTCAGGGAAGGGGAATTTCCCAGCAATGTCTGTGCATACACACTCTCTGTGGTGGTCATGGGATGTGGCCGGTGTGTAGAAGATCCATGTCACAACTGCCTGAGTGCAGTCTGAGCCTTGCTGCAGAGCTTCTCTGCCAGGGCCTTTTCTGTGTGTTTTCCTCACTTGGAGAATATGAGTAATGAAGTAGTCCTAACCTCTTCCCAATGCACAAATGTCACCAAGACTCCAGGGTCACAGCCTCTCCTCTGCTACTTCTAAACATATGTTCTCTTCTGTGGAAGTGTGATGTGGCTCTGTGAAACAGACAAATAAAAGCTACACTTCTGTATCACAGGCATGTTGGTTACTGAGGTTAACTGAAGTGTATGTGAGGTACTTCAAGGCTAGGTGTGATGTGTGTGTATATCTGGTTATTTTAATAGACTTTCATATAGTACTAACACTGCTATTTACTAACATAATTTTTCCTAGGCTATTTTCAGTAGCATTTCCAATATGGAATTTGGATTTATTCTCCCTTTGCCTGTTTAAATTGTACCCACTGAAAAGGCTGAGGGCTTGGTGAGAAATCTGACTATTACCAGTGTATTTTATCTGAGGTGGCAGATTTGACATCCATGAATTAGTGGAGTGCTTTGTATTACGGTCTACTAGCGAGGGCTGTGATCTTGTCAGGTCTCATAAACTAAACAAGGTTGATCCTTGGATGGAAACCTTGGAAGAACACCCACATGCTATGTAAAGCAATATTTCACCTTCTGAATCATTCCTCTTACCCCTGAGTCATTTCTACAGCAGGAGTGCAGCTAGGAGTTCGAAGTCCTTTGCTGAGAGTTATTATAGTTACTACAGTTATTAGAATTCAAAATATGTTCAGAGTGTGTCCTTACCATCTGTGGTCATTTAATTGCTCAGAATTACTACTCCACAAGAACAAAACTATATATATAGGTATTTTGCACAGGTAGCATGCTGTAGTTTATCTTAGGAAATCCTGCCAGCAATTACATTTGGATTCAGTATTTTTGTTCTTTTGTCTGCCTAAAAACATGACAAACTGCTACAGGTTTTTTTTCTCCCAGACACCTGTAAATTATCTCTGTTAGGAGAGAACCAGACATTGACAATCCAGCAGACTCCTGCAGTTTCTAGAGAACATGAAGGGGAGTTGCCAGTACTTGACATTCCACTGAATTTGGCCCCAAAGTATTTTGAGTTTTGGACATAGCTGAGCATTACTCACATAAGAGCCTGAGCACCTTCTCCTCCCCCTGAATGCATTAAGATCATGAGAACGTGCTCTCAGAATTACACACTTGGATCCCTAAATGGGTGCTGATGTATGCAGTGCTTAGGCACTCTGTACAAGCTCCTGGTATTTCCTGGCTTTGAAGATATGGTGCTTTCTGAGAGCAGGCTGAATCTTTGGACCCCCTGCTCTTACCACAGAGGTGGGCTTGAGCTGCCAAATTTCAATGTGTGATTTCGTGTTCGGAGCTCAAAACCCTCTATGCAACACTCATTTATACCTGGAATCTAACATTAAGGATCATCTTGATTTTCCATGTTACTAGTTTAAAGAGTCCTAGTTACCTTTCTTGCTTTGTAAAGAGCAATGCCTAATTTTGCCTTTAAAAGCACAAATATCACTTGTTATTGCTTTAGCAAGACAAATGGTAGCCTTCTCTTCTTAATCACAGAATGTTAGGGGTCAGAAGGGACCTCTGGAGATCATCTCATCCAACTGCCCTGCCAAAGCAGGTTCACCTAGAGCGGGTTACACAGGAATGTGTCCAGGTGGGTTTTGAAAGTCTCAGAGAAGGAGACTCCACAACCTCTCTGGGCAGCCTGTTCCAGGGCTCCATCATGTTCACAGCAAAGAAGTTTTCCTGATGTTGAGGTGGAATTTCCTATGTTCAAGTTTTGCCCATTGTCCTTCATCCTATTACTGGGCATCACGGAAAAGAGACCAGCCCCATCCTCTTGACACCTATCCTTCAGATATGTATAAGCAGTGATAAGACTTCTATCAGCGTTCTCTTCTGCAGGCTGAACAGCCTCAGGTCTCTCAGCCTTTCCTCATGTGAGAGATGTTCCAGTCTCTTAATCATCCTCCCAGAGCTCTCCGTCGGACTCTACCCGGTAGTTCCCTGAAGTGTCTCTAGAAGCCATAAGAGACATGTTCTCAGTCCATTCAATGCTTTGATGGGAAGAACTACGTTTTTCCTGTATGGAACCATTAATAATTTATTTTTAGTTTGTATGTATAGCAGAGTTTGTCTGGGGAGCCTGCTACTGCAGCTCTTGCAATTTAGTATTCCAGGAAGATTAGGATAAAAAATGGTTTGGAGAAGCTCTATGACAGCTTCATTTCCTAGTTCTCTTTCTAACCATGAAAGTTAACTCAGGCTTCTTGCTTCCCCCATAGATACATTGGCTTTTAAAAAAATATTATTTATTTCTGATTCTATTGCAGATCTTCCCTCAGGGACAGCTACTTGACCTATTTCAGATGTGAGCATGTATTTACCAGATACAAAATGCAAGATAATTCTGCAGGAAAAAAATGATGATCAAAGACATGCTTGCAATAGACTGCTTATTTATCATACTTTCCCTGAAAAGTCTCAAAGTGTTATCAGTGGAAAGCCTGAGAAAGCTGTGTTTTCAAAAACTTGTGAGACTGAGAAAACATAATTGCTTCGTTACGTAAGGATGGTTTGTTGCAGCTTCTGTTACCTTGCCGTCTGAGACAATACTTGCAGTTTTAGCTTCTCAGCTCAGCTTTGGCACTATAAATTGTTCACCAAGATTTTTTTTATTGCCTTTTGTATTCATCTGACACGAATGGTGTCATCAAATGAATGCTTGATATCACACTAAAGCAGCTTAAAAAGTTACCATGCCTGAACCAGCAATCCATTGCACTGCAGCAAACAGTGATCAGCAGCATGCACACACATACTGTGTCCAGCATGACATGAAATGAGTACAGGTAAGTCACTTTCAGCAGGTTACTACAGAAATTAGGAGTGTATGTTGATCAGCTATTGCTAAAAAGAGGCTGGCAACAGGAACGGTAACTTTCCTTCCACTCGGTCACACCTAAATGATGCCCCTTTCAGCAAAATGGGGCATTGGAACTTGCACAAAGGTGGTCAGGATCCTTTAGGTATAGCTCACAGGTTTATAGCCAAATTAGGTCTTAAACTGTTTGGGAGAAGGAATTCTTACTAGCTTCTATCCTGTGTATGTACTTAGGACAAGGAGTTCCAATCTTAGTGGGTCCCTACATATTATTAGAGTAATAATAATGTTGTGACTTTTAAAGATCTGTTGATCCCAAGCTGAGAAAAAGAAATTGCCAGCTCACAGCCCCTCTCCATGAATCTGGAATATGAAATAACAACGATGATGGGTCGCCATCTGTTCAGCAACTGATACGAAAAGGCTGGAGGATCTCAGTCCAGTTCTTAGCAGATGTCTATCCATAGCATCCATATCCATCATGGGTGTACTCTGCTGTGTGGAGAGGGCAAGACTCAACAAAAGGACTGCCTGCACATTGCTTTTGCACGTGTACCTCTCTCTATAGGTCCTTCTTTGGAGCTGCAACCTCATTTTCAAACTGGTTATATGTCTGTGTCCTGCTGACACAGTGAAGAGCATTGTAGTAACTTGGATCAAACATAAGCCACGTAACAGATTGTCCCAGGGCCTCAGCTGATGTGTATTACACCCCTTTAGTTACGCCCGTGAAAAGGCACTAACAGGGAAAGCTCTGTAATCAATTATTCCCATTCTAATGACCTATTCATACCACAGCTGATAACTTTTCTACTAGATCCATTCTCCCACTCCAGGTACGTTTTCCTTCATTCTGTCTGTAAGCTGCATCAACTTTTCAATTTCACTTCAAAATGTCAACATTGCACCTGCAAGTTTTAGTTCATTTAGGGGTCTGCATTCAGACCTTCACCAGTCTGCTGACTGAATAGCAAATTGTTGTTGTCACCTCAGTGTTTCTATGGAAACAGAAAACCGGCTGTTCCTTTTAAAACACAACAGGATATGCCTTCCAGATGCCTTCCTTATCTGTTGTAGCCTGGGGTGTGAGGTGTGTCCTGGGCAGCTGTTACCAATGATTTGTTAACAGCCCATTGGCAATGACATAGAGGGTAGAGAACATAACAGTTTTTGGTTATATCCACATAATGATAAACTGGTCCCAGCCCCTGTAAATATGACAGCAGCAAAGAAGAAATGGTCCAACTTTGCCTGATGAGAGAATAAGAAACATACAAGAGTCAAGGGCTGGTGAGTGAAGAATGGGAGAAATTTGGCAATGTATCCTGAGTAACAGAGGGGCAGCTCGTATCTGACCAGGAAGAAATACTTTTAAAATGTGGGAAGTGAAGATGGAGAACAGCAGGAACCACTGCTGTCCTTGAGTTACACAAGGACTAGCTGAGGAACCCAAACAGCTTTTCTCCTTTGAGCAATCCATGGGCATCACTAACAGACACATCTCAGGATCTACAAAACCACCTTTGCCAAATACCCTTTTCTTTCCCTCAAATATGAAATAGGACCCTGTTAGTCTTAGAAAATGTACTGAGACACTAAGCCTGGAAGTTCCCAAGTCACTATTAACTGAAGGCTGGAGATGTGTTCTGAGGAAGAATCGCTATTGATTTTCTTTGTTCCTACACTCACCCCGTGACATCCCTTCTTGGCCACTGCCCAGGGCCAGGATGCTGAGACAGATGGACCTTTACTCTGAGCATGAATGGCCTTTCTGATGTTCCTGGGTAAAGTACGGCAAACTGGCAGTTAGAAAAAGCAGCAGAACATTTTGATTTACTGCTGACAAAAATGTCAGTTCAATATCCATTGTCTCAATCCTTAAAATTCCTGATACATACTTCTGCGTTTGTAATGAAACCAACAGTACTAATTAAAATAAAAACTACTCAGAAGCATGCTATTTACTAGCTCATTGATCAGCTATTGCTTCTAAATATTGAATTTTCTTCTAATTTTTCAGATTAAAACCACAAGAAAAGGTCTAACTGGTATTGCAATGAGGAGTCATGAGAAAAGCAGTTCCTACCAGCCTCTCTGTGAAGAGTTTGGAGAGGAGTCTGGAATGGCTGCTTTCCCTGGATTACACAGGCTTACTGGGAACACAGATAGCCTGTCTTCCTCTCAGTGCTCCTTAAGGGTGTCAAAACACAACCACGTGTGTTTACCATTGCAGCTGCACACAGTACCTGATGGAGAAATAGCCTCGCTGGGTGCTGTCTAATCTGTCAACTGCTGTTCCTTGAATAAATGTGATGTTTGCAATGCAATTCCCATGTGGCTTCAAGTGAGCTCACCATTTCTTTACTGTCTATCCTAAAGCATTACATAGTGTTGCTGTAATCAACTAAAGAGATATCTAGAATGAAATGATCTGAGTGCTTTCAGATTTAATGAATTAAAATTCCTAGAGCACATTTTAATCTTTGAGTGAAAAGCCTTACAGCACCCAAATGAAAATATGTTTGCTGTGTTAACCCAACTGACAGCAGTGTGAAATGTGAATACAGATTTGAAAGGACAAGTAAGAGTAAATTGTCTCAAGGAACAGGCCAAGCAGAGAAATTATGTGACAGGGCACGAAAAGCCACTAGTGCGATTCTGACTGAGTGATGAATTTGGCCTACTCAATGTCAACAAATATTGTTGGCATTAGTAAGGAAACAAAGGTTGATTTTCATGGTCTAGGATTGCAGAGGCCCTCAGTAGACAATCTGTTGAACATTATTGGTGACTTTTTTCTACAATAGTCTGGTATATTTAAAAGCTGCTAGTTGAAGATCGTTATTTTTAATCTTTATGGCATCTTTTGAAAGAGTTTTGTGGATTTTTAAGTTACTTTTTGGAGGCAAAACATCCAAAATCACATCCTCATTATTCCTTTGAATGAAAATAACTAATGGGAAGTATTTGCCCAGGACAACCACCCAAGTCCAGAAAAGACTAAAAACTACCTGCTTGGAACGGTGACAGTTCATAGCACAGAACAATACAAGGTTATCAGTAGATGGCCCACCTTAAGGGATAATTAAAATATGTCTGCCCTCCCATCTCTGCATTCATTGATCTCTTAAGCAGATGGGACATCATTGTTATAAATTAAGTACTAAGACTGAAAACCCACACATGATACAAGCAAACACAAAGGCTGTGAGTCATTGAACCCATGCTGGTGGCTGCATGTCAGTGAGAACAAATGGACTGTCCAGTGTTTACACTGAGGACATGGAGAGAAGGAAGGTTGCTTTGGAAGTTACAGCAATGATTGAGTGTAAGAATCTTGGAGTTGGGGCCCAGCTCCATCTAATGCACCAATTTCTCTGTCCTTTCAGCTGGAAGTGCACACTGAATCACATTTCTTGCAGTAAATGATTCAATAGCTGCTGGTCCCTTGGCCTGAGATCAACTGGCTCAGAAATCCACGCTTGAGCTCACTTAGTAAGCTGTTGGAGCTATGTGCTGGGATTGCCCTGAGAATACCTTCTCTGATGGATAAATGCCAGTTTGTACATGTTTGTGTATACAGATGCTTTAGGTAGAACTGGCTGCGTGGCCTGCAATTAAGATGTCTCCTTGACTTCTGATGTCTTAAACTTAGACATATTTCAGTGACACAGGCCAGTCTTTCCTATGTTGGCTGAGTTTGAATTAGTTTTGAAGGCTCCTCTAAAATGGAAAGATATTAAAGAAAAATATATTTAGTCCAAATTAACAGATGTTTCTATTGCTTCTGAGAAGTTGTGGCACATCCATAGAAGTTGTGGTCCATCCATAGAAGTTGTGGTCACAGGGCTGTCACCTCTGATAAAGAATATAGCTGAAGTACTGGATTCTTTCATCATTAGCTCCAAAGGAAATTGCATTCCATTGTACAAGTAAAGTGTAACGTGGTAGTGTAGTTTTGTTTTCCTTAAAGAAATTGCTACTAAATTACTTGAATTCAGCTCTACTCTTTTGACCTAAACAGAAGCATTTTCCTCAGGACTGTTCAGTAAGGTTAATTTTTTTCCAGGTGAAAGACAAAACCTAAATCTTTAAACAGAGTTTGCATTTATGGGGCTTTTATAAAGATACTTTTGAGAAAAGTTTTTGGTTTTCTACTCCAAAATTAAAGCAAACGGTGACCATTTTAAAAATTCAGATCTCACTGATAGCATTAAAACAGACCCTTGTCACACAAATATTTTCAAAACAATTTTGGATAACAAGAAAATGTCACAAGGCTGTTTTAATTCTGAAGCTGTTGAAGTTCTTCTTTGCTTTCAAAACACTGACCATTTAAAAAATTTTCTTCAGCTTGTGTATGAGGTCTGTCCTCCTGCCTTGCCCCACAAAGCTACTTCATTTCCCAAGTCTACTCAGGTAAGTTCTGAGCAAAACTTTCCCCTCTCATTTAGAGGGCAAACTTGATTCTGCATAAGCCAACATAATCCTCTCTGTATTACTACTAATTGTACTTAAAAGTACTTGTAAAAATGCATTCTCCTAGTGAGGCAGTCATGTTAGAAGCAGTTTTGGGTCATGCCAAATACTGCTAGAGAGATAAATCAACATTATCTTGTAAAATCTCTTAACAGGCTATTACAAACCACTATTTAAAAAAAAAATTATTATTGCTCTTGGTGTTGGGGACTGAGCCAAATAACATTTAAAAAGCAGATGGGTCTCAGTTTGGTCCTGTTAGTGTAAGTTGGATGTACTGTGTTGAGCAAATGCCTAATAACTCTGTGGGTGTTTGCTTGGAAATGGCATTTAGATTAAATGCTGCTTCAGTGTCTGTACTTTAAAGGGTCAAGTGGTCGTGTTGAGTTTGAAAGAGAATGAAATTCAAACACTTGTGCTGGCCATTTAGAAGAAGCAAAACTTTTAAAAATGTCCTTTTAGAGAAGAGTAAAACTACGGCATCAAATAAAACTCAGGCATGTGGCAGTGACAGCGCAGCTTGTGCACTGATGTATACGAAGAGATGATACCTGATATGCAAAGAACTCCTCACATTTCTGAGTCATGTTAGATAAGATTTGTTGTCTACCAACATTTTTTTTTTAAGCTGGATGTAAGGCCACAGTGAAGAGCATTTGCTGTGGGGTTTAAGAAATACACCCTCGAACTGTTATACCATGAAGTTGACTTTGTGACATTAGATGAATCAAACTGTTCTAGAGGTGGTCCCTGGAAAGTTCATATTTGGATTCAACTTTTAGCTACACATTGTCATGATCCAGAGTCTGTGGGCAAAAGCCTTGAATTGTTTCAGAGCATTCAGATGAGAAAACCAAACCCCTGGCAATGATGTGGCATTGTTTAGAGTCAGGATATTGGTCAATATACAGAAGCCTGTAACAAGGATTCCTTACAGTGAATCTCCTTTTCACCCTCCAGGTATTTCTGGCTGAGTATGGATTCCAGAACTGGACCTTTTATATCTTAGATATAAATGAAAGGCTATTTTCCATCTTGATACAAATATCAGCTGGAAGTCAGTTTTCATACTCTTAGATAAACCTTGCTGACAGACTCAGTCACGATGCTGTAATCCCTCTTTGCTCATGACAATGCTGTGGAAAACACTTGGCCTTAACTTCTCAACACCACATGAGCAATACAATAAACATGGGATGTTTTGACAGCATCTCCTCTGAACTCTAGAAACGGAGATTGCTGGGAGCACCTTAAAAAGCATGTCAGAAATCCAAGTTTGTAGAAGAGATTCTTAGTCAGTTTATCTGTTCTGCATGTTTTTGCAAATCTTATCTTTACTAATGGAACAGCAAGCACGGAGGAATGAGCTGGATGCTGTCCTGTCTCTGGCACTACTGGTAGAACTGTCAGCTCAGCGCTATTTGCAGATTTTGTCTTGCTTGGGTGATGTGAGAGACAGAACATGTTTCTCAGGAAGGGGATGAGTCTGTGGGTCCAATTCTCTGCTGTAATACAGATTCAGTGATTTCAGAGTGAGTGTTACAGCACAGTCATGCTCCAATAGTCATGGTGAGTTCCATACTCTTTCTACTCAATGTTTTTCAGATTAAGCCCTCAATTTTTCAAGCTTAAAATGACAAATGTCAGGACTATGGAGCCAAAGTTTTTGCTAATGTAGTTTGAAGCACCATCAATTTATGTGATGTTACAGGACATGAATCTCTTTAAAAGACCTGGTGACTTTTTAAACCTTATTTTCTTTTAGGCTTCTTACAGAGTTATTTTTAGTTAGTATTTAAAGCAATTTTCCTGCTTTCTGAAGGAAAACCCAGCCTAGTGTAGAGTCCTCAGGATCACACCTAGCACCTTTCAGTACGGTGATCTAACTGGCTGCTTTTAAAAAGTAGTCACTGGTTTTAATAAAGGAGTGTATGGACTCCTAGTAGGTCTGCCAATTGACTATATGCTTTCAGAATTTTTTTTTACAAATACAGTTTTTTAATTCCTTCACCTTTACCAGCTTTTTCCAGTACCTCCTTTGACACCACAGCTTCTTCACGCAGGTCACTATTGCTAACTGAGATTAGGAGATACCCACCAAAGCTTTTCTCCTGAAGGTTCATACATCCTTTCTCTCCTTTTTAGTACACTGTTTTTTCTTAGTTTCTCCTTTTGCTGCCTGATGAGCCAGTGACACCAGCTCTCTGTTTTCTAGCTCTCACAGTCTGAATCACAGCACAGTCAGACCCGTCAGCAACTGAGCATGGGACAAGCTAAATCCAACTCTGGAACAGATATTACAGTGGCTTGCACTGTAAGGAGAGTTACAGAAGACTTAGCACCTGTAGCTGTTCTGCAGGCCAGTGTATCTAGGAACACACCATGAAGTTGACAGTTCGTTTGCCAGGGATAGTCTCAGTAAAAGGTGCCAATAATTGGGCATCTTCACAATTCAGTGTGCCCTCAGTTACATCTAGAATAGTGGTGGCTGCAGATATGCAGTACCTATACAATACTCTCCCCCAAGAGAAACCAGATGTGAGAGATGATCTACCAGATCATCTGCTGTCACTCTTGTTGCAAGAAATGAAGAATTTTCCCCTATGACACTAACTGTCATAGAAGTGTTTATTTCAGGTGTTTTGGAAGGGGAGTGGGGGCAGATACACATTCTGCAGTTCTAAGTAAATGCCAACATGTTGAACAGGAAATCTGTGGTGTGAGGTACATCAAAGTGCTCAGAGCTAGATCTAGAAGAGAAAAAGTTTTGGGAGAGAATTCAGTGTCTGTGTTTGCAGAGAAGCTGAAGTCCAGCTATACCAGCCAGTGTTGAGACAGCCAGTCTAGAACTACAGCTCTGACTTCAAGATCTAGTTTTTACTTACAGAATACTTTGCATGTCATCATTCCCAATGGCATTACCAGCCTCAAAGGCAAGGTTTAAAATACAAATAAGAATATTTTTTCCTTTTTTTTTTTTTCTGCTTTATGTGCTAATGTGGCATTAGAAGAAAAGGAAAGTTATGAAGGTAAGGAAGAAATAATAACTCTATTTGGAAGGCACTTCAATTCAGTATCAACCCAGTAGCTATGAAAAAGAGGCTTTTTAGAAGCTACTGTTATGCTGCTTCTGTGCCATCACTACCTATAATGTTTTATAATGGCTTTAACAATGCCTATCCAGGTATAAAGAGGCAAATGGCACAGTTCCAGAGAAAAGAACACACCAATGTTTTTTTATCAGTAGTAGGAAGGTTAAGCAGAACATTTTAACTCACATCCCATCCTCCTTTTGCATTGCAGTTGAGACATAGGTATTTTATACCCAAAAAAGCTATTTACATGAAGGAAAAAACACAGCCTACCTGCTAGGTAGCAAACATAAACCAGAAAAGCAGTAATGTGAGAAATGACTTAAAATGTGTGATCCAGTCCGTGTTCTAGCATACAGGTTGGCATTACTGACACCTGGCCTTAAGGCCACTACTACAGCAGCCCTAGTCACCACAGAGATCGCATACTTGGCTGCAGTACACATCTTCTTTGTACCTTGTTGTGTACTAAATGCTCCAGGTCCAAGAAATATACAGGGAGAGAGCCTTAGAAACCAACTGAGCAAGAGGTTGTAATGCACAGGCAAGACCTGAGTAGATGATGCACTGAAGCTCAGCATCTGCCTCTGGTCTTCCAGGAAGAGTCTTCTGCTGCACTGTGAAGCAGCAATGGGATAGTGTGAAGAGGAAGTCCTGGGGCTTACACTACTGTCCTGCAGACAAGGCAGAGGTGAGCCAGGCAGTGTTTCTGGGTTCAGACAAAGACAGCAGGTGATCTGCCTGCCACAGATATTAATTAATGATATCTACCCATGTCAGGACCCCTGCTGGGAATCATTAGCAGGAGGGGATACAAATGGTGCTCAAGGTTGCACACATGCATTTCTTTCTGAAAGACTGAGACATTCCTTTCTTACTGGCATCCCACTGCTACTAAAAGAATAACCTATTTGTTGATGATTGTATATCGAGTCTTCTTTTGTCATTTCTCTCCTACTGTGGTGTGGTTCACGCTCTTACTGACTCTTCCTCCCCTCATTTCCCCATGTCTTCCATGCTAAATCTTTTCTGCTCTTCTTCATCTGACAAGGGGTACTGCACACACCCAGCAAGCAGTGCCACACAGTTGGGCCTGCTGTTGCTAAGAGACTAAGTGAAGAGAGGGAGAGAGACCCTGCCCACACAATTTCCCCTACAGATCCCAATATTACTCCTATTGTTACTCTCCATTCCTACTGAGATACTGTTGATACAACCTTGGTATCAACAGATCCATAGGGGTTTTATGGGATGTTTTCTCCCCCTGACCAGCACTACTAAGAAAGTTTCAAAATACAAAAAGCACCACAGTAGATGGCATGTCATTAGGAAATTTGCATTAATAGCAGATTCAAACTACTGTTTTATGAGAAACCACTAGGTAGGAGGTCTTGCCACAGACTTGAAGGCATATGTTGACAAAGGTTTTTGAGGTTCACAATAATAGCCATGGAAAGCCAAGCTAAAAGTGGGCCATTAGAGATTTCAGCAATTGGCAGAGTCCTGGACACGATGGATTCCTGCTCTACTGCAGGAAGCCCCTCCAAATGTTAATTATTTCAGTGCTCAGGTGGCTTACCCTTTCTGATTAGAAAGCAGGCGAGTTCACTCTGACAATATTTCTGGCAGAAGTCTCCCTCATGACTATGGAAAGGATAGCAAGCTCCAAGAGATAACAAATCTATTGGCATGGGAAAATATGGGGGAAGTTTTTAAAACTCCCCTGAAGTATTGTCATGTTGCTAGGCTAACAGTTATCAAATCACTTCTGTCCTTGACAGTAGTGACAGACTTCTGCAGAACTGTAATAGCTCACAATTGTGAAGCCTGTTTGCTGCCTGTATCTTTCAGGCACACAGTCTGCAATTTGCTCAATTTTTAGTCCTCCATTAAAGTTTGGTCATTGATGAATATGCATGGAGACAGTTCAGCCATGGTACCGAAACCGTGCAATAGGCGAGTGGGTAATGTCATGATAACTTTCTATGTGCACAGAAATTGCTAGGTTGGAAAGCTTTCCTGTGGAACAAAAGGCATATGGACAATAGATTATGGAGAGAGAGAGAAGAACATCTCAAGAAAGGCTAAAGATTAGGAACTAATCAATGAAGAGCTCCATGACTATGAATTCATTTTAGAGAGGGAGTGGAGCCTGGGATATAGTAGTTAACTTCAGAAGTACCCTTGAGAATTCTGTTAATTAAAGAAAGCTTTTGGGATTTGGAACCTGCCAGTCAGAACCTGGAATTTCTATTCTGTTTTGGCAAGTTTAGCTTTCTGTTCATGAGTAAGACAGGCAGATGTCAAATAGGTCACCCTAAGAAAGGCTGAAAAGCCTTACCCACACTTGGATCACGTCTCTTTGCATGAATACCTATATAAAGTGATCAAATCTTCTGTCGACCTTCCCATGCAGGTCCACTTCCTATCCCAAGCACAAATACAGGCTGGTCAGAGTATGGATTGAGAGCAGACCTGAGAAGAAAGGCTTAGGGGTGCTGTTGGATGAAAATCTCAAAATGAGCCACCAATGTGCAAATGCAGCTCACAAAGCCAGATCCTGGACTAAATCAAAAGAAGTGTGGTGTTGAGGGAGGCAATTCTCCCCCTCTACTCTGCTCCTGTGAGGCCACACCTGGAGTACTGTGTCCAGCTCTGAAGCCCTCAACGTAAGAAAGACATGGACCTGTTGAAGCAGGTCCGAAGGAGGGCCATGAAGATGATCAGAGGTCTCGAACACCTCTACTATGAGGAAAGGCTGAGATATTTGAGGTTGTTCAGCCTGGAGAAAAGAAGGCTCTGAGGAGACCTTATTGTGGCCTTTCAGTACTTAAAGGGGAGCTACAAGAAAGCTAGGGAGGGACCTTTTGCATGGTCTTGTAGTGATAGGATGAGGGGTAATGGGTTCAAACAGGAAGAGGGTAAATGTAGATTAGATGTAAGTAGCAAGTTCTTCGCTAGGAGGGTGGTGAGACAGTGGAACAGGTTGCCCAGGGAAGATGTGAATGCTCCATCACTGGATGTGTTCAAGACCAGGTTGCATGGGGCCTTGTGCGGCTTGGTCTAGTGCAAGGTGGCCCTGACTAGATGATCTTAAAGGTCCCTTCCAACCTAAACCATTTATTGATTCTATGATTTGAAAGTGATTTTCAGCGTTTTTTAGGATTAGAGCCATCATCCAAAGATAAAGGACTAACTCTATTGTGTTTCAGCTGGAATATTGCAGAGCATCTGCAGCCTTCTGCAAAGCTTACAATTGCAAGTATTCCTTTTTCATGCGCTAGGAGGCAACTTGACAATAAAATCCCAGGCAGACTACCTGAGGCAAGTAGAAACCAGTAATGAGAGACAAAGAAATCAGAAGTTCATGGGAAGCCAATGAACAAAGCAGCAAGTGGAAACTTGCAGAACTATTGCACAAATACTTCCTCTGATGAAGAGGAATTATAGATAGCTGGAGAGCATGACATGTTTGAGGGGACAGCTCCTCAGAAGGGTAAAAGAGTAAATTATCAGTGTCTGCTTCTTCTGTATATAAAACAAATTTTCTGTGCAATGTTTATAAGGAATGGGGAATGTGGAGAAGATGCCAAGAACAGCCATACTTTTTCTAGGGAAGAAAGCAGAAATACTGTCAGAAGTTGAGATTATGCCAAAAATAGATATAAAATTTTTTAGAATGTCACAAGGCTGAAAAAACATCAGGGCCAGATGGGATCTGTCTCAGAAAAATCAAGCAATTAACTAAAAAAAAAACCAACCCCAAACCCAACAAAGCAGCCCAGCAGTGTGTAAATCAAAGGAGGGAGTTCCATCATGCTTCACATGGGCAACTGTGTGAAATAAGCCCTGTCTGGCCTCTGTAAAAGGTCATGCTGAATGTCCCACAAGAAGGTAAAACTCAGGAGAATCCAGCTTCTCATGGGGGAAAACTCCACACAGTTGCAGCCATTTTAATTTTGATGTTCAAGAGGCAACAGGTATCTCTGGGGAACACTGCTGCTCTCAGCACTTTCTGCTGGTAGTCAATAAGAGGGATGTAGACACTGTCTCTGGGACAAGAGTGTTAAAAAAAAAGCCAGAGAGACACCACGGGAGAAAAAGAGCTGGTGGGCTAGAGGGATGCTAGTGCATATTGAGGTTTATGAGGGATTCAAAAACCAGGAAGACACCCACAGCTTGACTTCCACAGTGAGGGGGTGGGTACAGAACAGAGGCTCTAATTAAGGACACACAAGAGCCACTCAGGAAATTATGACTTCATTGATGATAATGACTAGATGGCAAATCATACTTAACAAATCTGTTAAGCATGGATTTTCCAGTTGAATTGGACATTGGAAATGCTCTTCTAAAAGCAGTAAAATCTAATATAGAAGTCCATTCAACAAGGAAGCACATGGGGGAAAAGGTTCTCAAGTAACTAGAGTAAGGGTTTTGCAAGAGCAAATAGGATCTTTACATGGGTACTGGTGCTGCAGATAAAGCACTAGGATGCTCAGGGTCAGATCATGGGATTGATTCTCCCAGTCTCTGGTGGCGTGACTGGGCAGTTCCCTACAACCGTGTCACTAATAAGGATTCCAGCTGGCTCAGCCAGCATTCCCATAGAGCCCTGGAGAATCATATGCTGGAGTGAGGTTTTTGCCAGCTATTTGTGACAGATCCCAGCACGTTTCCTCTGTGTAGAAGCCTAGGCCTCCTTTACCACAGAAAATCACTTTGGGATGGACAGAGGCACCAACAGCTACAATGTCTCGGAAAAAAAAACCCTCATCTGATTAAATTAGGCAGTTTTATTTGAGGGTGGAAAACTGCAGGCTGCTCTCTCTCACTTAGCCTTTGGAAACCAAAAGCAGTTATGCTGTTTTCTTTTCCTGAGCTCACCAGAGTCCTCTAGACAGAATCTACCTACCCACTACTCCTCTTTGCCTGGGAAATTCAGAAATACAATAATCTCCACCATGAACACCCCTTTCAGGGCTTAGAGGATATTCTTCCTGCCTAGTCCCCATTGCACTTGACTCATCTCTCTAAATTAATGTACTAGATATACCCTTCCTGTGGGCAAGAATAACACACAAGTAGATCAGCAAATGCAACATGAATCCCATTCTAGATTAAAAGGAATTCAAACAGATGTTTTTCTGTGCCGAGAAATAATTCAAAGTTATCTTCCATCTCTAGCAGGAGAGATAGGAAAGAAAACAGATTTATCTTAGCAAGCCGTGGTTTAGACTGATAGTGCATTCATAGCACAAGAACTCTTCTACAGCTACAAGAATTGCTAAAACAAATGTGGAACCAGCTTCCCTCTTCACATGTCTTTCCTTGAGTCCACTTCCAAGACAGCCAGACCCTCTGCACACTGCTAATATCAGCTCCCATTGCCCGAGGAGCAGCTTCTGTCATTATTGCCTTCTTGATTATGACAATCTTCACTTTTACATTCCCAACTCTTGCCAACATTAGCTGGGTGCATTATGCTTCAAGTAAAGCTTTGCAATTTTTTCTTTTGCTGAACAAGCTTAAAAATACCATTTTTCTCCTATTTTAATTCCTAATAGGAACGGAAAATGGCTACAATTTGTAGCACTCTGTTTCATGTCAGTGTGGTACTTAGAAAGTGAATGAGTACAGCCTCAGAAAATTAAGTCCCCTGCTTGATCATAAGAGAGAGAAAGACTTGGAGAGAGTTCACGGTGCAGTATGTACTTGACAGTGCATAGATAAAACTTCTCCCTTTTGAATATAATAAAAGACCTGCTGAAGCATTTATGAACTGGCCAGTCTAACTGACAGGCAGCAGAGGACACAGGGCCTACATAGGTTTTTATACACTGAAGACATTCCCCTGTAGCTCACAGGGTGACTGCCCACTGAGTCCCATCCCTGCTGGAAAGCTTGAAGTCCACTGGGTTATATCCTAAAAAAACCCTGAGATCCTTACGTTTCACAGCCCATCAGTGACCTCAATAAAGCGTACCTCAGGTAAAACCTTCATCTCTTCTCAGCACATGTGGCTGAAATGGTTAAACTCCTCCTGAGGAGAACTATGCCTTGGAACAGACCACAGACCTACTGCTGTCCAACAAAGTTCCAGAAAAAAGCTTTCAACATGGACCAGAGCCCACGCAGCCGTGTTTAAGAGAATAGAAAACTTCTTATACTCCATGCATAAAAGTCCCCATCCCACTGAAAATCCCTGAGCTAAACAACAGCACTTATGGTTTACGCCTGCCCCTGTTCAGATGTGACCTATGTCACAGGAGCTGCTGATTTCCATCCAGCTGAGATGACGGGCAACTGTAGCAGAGAAACAAGGTCTGAATAGCTCACAGTTCTGGAGTTCTAACTCATTTTTAAAATGGGTCCCTCCAGATAAGGGGTAGAACAGTATGAGAAAAGCATGCATTTCCACTATTCTTGTGTTGGTAAATAGAGGATTTCATTCCTTACAGCTGTCAAATATATGGTTACTTTCCTCCAGGATCAAAATTTATGTGTGCTGGCAAATCAGCCTCTGTCGGCATCACGATTCAAGCAAATCTCAAGAAAGGAGAGCAGCATATGTTTTTCTGTTTCACAGCTTTCTGAAAAGGCTGTCTTACAGTGCATAACATTTAATCCTGTCTGAACCAGCCTTTATTGAGAAATAAAAAGTATTATATAAGTGGCAAGAAATTCGTTCTGAGGAATAATTTCTTTTAAGGCAGAGCATGATGGCTTTGCAGTAGTTTACCTGATAGACTGGTCTTGTTCTCAAGCCACAGATCATAATTAGGCTCCCTCAGACAACCTGAGAGAAGCTGTACACAAAAGGCTCCTGTCTCATCTCACACGTACTAGAAAACAGGTCCAAGAATAATGACCTTGAGGGGGTCAACCCAAGTGTACAAAGAAGGGAATCTGGTCTGTCCAAACATTGCTTTAAGTTGTAACTCAGATAACCTAAACCCACTAATATCTGCCCAGCTTAGGTGCCTGAAAGATTAAGCAGTCCTGAAAGGGAATGGCACCTAAATTTGGAGGTACTTTACTATACAGACAGAATATTTCCTTATAACATAATTTTAGTTGCCTGTTGCTACTCATTAGTGCTCCTCTACGGAGACTGGCATAGCTCTCCCAGTTGCAGTTCCGCTGTGGTTTGTTTTAGGCTTCTCAACTCTGCCTAGGTCCCTCAGAGAAGCCATGATCAAAGCATGACAAATTTAATCTTATGTGGTGGTAACAGTATTTGGCTTTTAAATTATAGTCTCTGGCAGAATATACGCACCCAGGAAATCAAATACACAGATACTTGGTTCTACTTTGTGTGAAATGTACTAAAGCATTAAATGTTTGTCTTCCAAAAAGAGAGCAGCAGGAAAGCTGCCAAACAGATGAAGATACCTAATATTTCCTACTGGTTTCTCCTAGTCTTAACCATAGAAATAGATGCTCAGCCTAAGCAGACTTGATCAATTCTGAAAGATCCAAGGATCTCCCTCTTCACTGACTGCAATAGGGAACTTCCATGGCCATGTTAGGTAAACGACTGTTTTGGGTGAAGCACCTTAAATGCAATGGACCAGACTTCTGTCAGTTCTAGACTGCTGTAGATGGACCTGAATATGGCAAAAGAAATAACAAAATTGTGCTTTTCTGTTCTGTTTTTGAACAAGAGGAGTAATAGGGTCCCATCTTAGCAGACAGCAAGAACCTGGCAGTGTTTGAGTAAGACTGGTACTGGAAGCTATGAGACAAGGCAGAAAGAAAAATGTATCATCATGTGGATACACTGGGACTGGCTGGGCAAGGCGATTGTTTGTGTTTTCCAGGCCCATTCCTACACCTCACAAATACAGTCTCCTTTGACTAAAGAGCCCTCTTTTCTCACTAGGCACAATTTAAAACAGCAAGCCTTGGGCATTTCCAAATCCCATTTGAACATAAGAGAACTAACTCCCAGAGACTTTGTCCTGCCCTCACATAAAAAAATGTGGATGCCCAGGAGCATCATATGATGCCCATGTTCAAAAATTATTTCACTCTGGAAAGGAGAAGACTCCTTAAATCAAAGACCATGATGGAAGTGCACCAAAATTCTAGATGAATAACAAAGTAGCCTATGTTCTATTGCAAGGCAGAAAGTTTCACAAAAAAAAGAAAGGGACCGTAAAAGGGGAAAGATGCGTTAAGATAAAGAAAAGAACTTTTCAACAGTCAGATAGAATCTCTGTAAGCTCAAATGGGGACATTAAAGACTTAAAAACTTATCAGTGGCAAGGTAAATGGCCAGTGCTAGAAGATCACTGCATGTGACACTGGCAGCTGCTGGTGTAATAGTAGAAATCTATAGCCTTCCTGATGTTTTCCATAACTACATTTGTTTCAGTTTTCAGACAGAATGAGAAAAAAATACAAATCGTATGCAATTAATGGAGCAAGGACCAAACCCAGTCACTCCTTTTCTTCCCTACAGATTTTGGGGGATGTTTGGAGGTGATTAAAGATCTGTCTCTAGATTCACGATAGGGGAGAAGAGAAGAAAGACAAAGAACATTATTTCAGTGGCAAAGAATTATTAGCAGGATATGATTCAGAGCAAAGGACTTCCATTTCACAAGCAGTTGGTGTTAGTGGACAAGTAGGGCAAAAATTGATTCTAGCCAGGTTGCTTTCTTTGTCTTACATGATGCAGCTGGCTGACACTATTGCAGTTTTCACTGCAGGTTAATATCTTTGTTAACCTGTAACAGACACTGCAAAAGGAAAACCCAGCAAAGAAGAACCACGAGCCTTGCAGTATCACTGCATATTTAACACACGGACTATCCTTACACGTGGAGTGGCAGGTGTTGTGACTGGAGTATCCACTGTGCTTTCAGGGCAAGTGTGCATGGCTCAGAACAAGGGGGAAAAATATAAAGTTTGTGCTTTGAAAATGCTTTGGGCCACCCCAACATGTCTACTACATTTCTCTAGTGCTTGTCCTCTTTCCTCACCTATCTTGTCATTGTTATGATAGGGACAGATTTTCCTATCTTTTCCCAGTTTCTCTATTGGGAGAACTTAATTACTGTGGGTTTTCTCTCTCTGAGCTACACAGTTCCCACTGGGTGAGGTATGGGGATATTACAGAGCCCAGCACAGCCATGTGGGGTCAATGTATAGCAGTCCAAAGCTATTTGGAGAAGAACGATGACATGAACACTATGAATTGGAAAGAAAGGAAAACAGCAATATGCTTTAAAACCTGAGGGCTGTCAGTGATGAAATCCTCACACTTTCAGAAGTGACTACAATTGGTTGTGCACAGGCTGTAAGGATGAAAGGATGCTTTCACTGAAGCCTGGACACGAAGGCAGGAACGAGGTGAACACATTTGTGCTGGAGCCAAGTGTTTCTTGGTGACCTTGGTAGCATCACATAGTCTCAAAACATAACTATACGTCACTGCAAATGCCACTACTATTAAAAGTCTTAGGTTGATAGAAATTTCTGGAAAGAGTAAGATTTCCTGCTATTGTGACATGAAGATACATTAATAAATATGAGGCTACTATTGCTCCAACTTGAATCACTGCAGGATTTCCACCAGATTGGGCACAAAGAATCCATTTTAGGGTTTTGGTTTTTATGTTCCTCTGAAGTTTGTAGCAAAACCAGTCCAGAGTCTTGTGTGTGCAGGGTGTACCCATGTACTCTCTGTCAGCAATAAGCAAAGCTCTTGTTTGCACCAAAAGAGGGCACTGAGTCAAGCCCAGCCTCATGTGACTGTCTGACCTCCACCAAGATGGAGACAATTTATGAGGTCCCAGTGCCATGACAGTACTGCCAGAACAGAGCCTGAACAAACCGTTCCTCTGCACAGAGATATGTTGGTCTCTGTGGAAAAAACAGGGCTCCTGGGACACTGTCACACCCATGATCCAGTAACTGTAATCTCCTGCACATGAATGGAATCAATGGATCTTTTCTATTAGGAGAAGGATGGGCTGCTTGAACCAAGCTCTGCTTTCAGTCACAATCTGTGGAGCAGCTCTGGATTTACAGTGGTGTACGGTGGTATAGCTCTGCTCAGCTCCTTATTGTCTTTGTTAGTAACACTTCTGATTTGATTTGTGTTTGGGTCTATTCTTGAATCTCTACATGGTTCTATGATACTTAAGATGGTGGCTTTGGAAAGGATCCAAGCTTGGGAGCAGGGTGTATTTCAAGGATATGGACCCCTGCTTACTGTAGATATGTCACTGATATTCAGTTTGCAGGTTTTCTCCTTTTCCAAAGCCAGGGGCAAACTGCAGCATGCCCAGTCCTCGCTGAAACAGAGAAGCAGTATCCTTTCATTTTGCAGCATCTCTAATTCTCTAGTGACTGCATTAGAAGAACTTGAATACTAGTACAGATGGGGCAAGAATAAAAAGATATTCTACAACAGCAAGGCAAACCCATCCAACCAGTTGATCACAAAGTTCCCTTTGGCTTGGCTATACTTCTCCTGCCCTTTAGTGTATAACTGAAAATGCTCATACCTGCAAAATCCTTGAAATGCAACTTGTTTATCCACTGTGAAAACCCAAAGGAAAAGTCTCCCAATATAAAAATCTCATACCACAGCTCCTTGAAAGTCAGCTAATGTCCATAACATAAATACCTATTTCTGTCCTTAGCTAGATTAGCCTATTCTGACTAAGAATTTGGTGGCCATGAACCACATTTTGGACTCCTCCAGGCCTGACTCTCATAAACCCTCAGGCTACCAATTAAACCTCTACCTACAGCAATGTCCACATGCAGTATAACTAAGCACAGAGCACCAGCTTCTGTCAGTCAGAAGGTCCAGCTTAAGTCCTGACAGCACCAAGACAAGGCTATTTCACAAACAGGTTGTCTGTTCGTACTTGCTTATCAAGGACCTGGCAACTACTGGTATTCTTTTCAAGACTAGAGGATGTCAGAGGTCAGACTTCTTTGGTTTTCAGAGCTACAACAGTGTTGTAAGCCCACCCATCTGCAGGAGGTCTGCAGTCTTCTTGTCACCTGGGCCAATTACAATGCCTACCAGACATCCGGGAGATCGAGGCATCTCAGTTTGACTACTTAAAGTGAGTAAAATGAGTGTCCATCCTTGAGGCACAGCTAGAATGCTTGCCTTCAGTTTTACGCTGCTTGCCTCCTGCAGCACTGTAGGACCCTATGGGCTCCCTGTCCATAGGGAGAGAAGTCTGGAGAAGGCTTGGGCAGGATGCATCCCCAGTCCTGTGCGTCAATACACCGGTGCTACAGCAGTCTGCCAAGGGAGGAGTTTTGCAGCCTGAAACACCACTTTAAACACAAAACAACCCTGAATTCAACCACTTTCTTGTCTCAACTTCAGACAAATAATTTTATGTATATCAGCTGTGTGAGCTGTTTTTGTGACAAGAAGTGAAATGAACATTTCAAAGATCAAATCTGAAGAAATTTTTATATTCTTAATGCTCACAAATATTACTGCCTTTTATAAATCATAACCTTTCTGAAAAGAATTCAGCCTTGGGTCACATTTTTTTGTCTAGGTCCCAGCATACTTTTTTATGAATGACTGCCTTTCCTTACTTAAGCTCTCCAGCACATAGAATCTTGTCTCCTGAGTAACAGTAAAGCACACAGCACACGGGGGCTCAGTATGAGACAGTTTGCATAGTTATCACACACCTCTTGAGGAGCATGGAGCAATCACAGCTGAGTAACGTTGCCACCAATTCACTTGTTTAGAGAAGCTTGGAAATGTCACAACTTGTTACACGACAGTATCTTTAATATACTCTGAGTCAGTCATAACTTTCGCCTTAGGCGCCTAAGAACTTCCACGAACGCTGGCAGCACAGAATTAATGATGCAGTTGGGTCTAGAAGTGGCTGCATTTTAACAGCAGGTAGAATAAGCCTTACAGATTGCCAACTAATCTTAAAGAAGTAAATGAATTAACTCACATTTGTCAAATGCTTTGAGATCTTCCAAGGAAATGTTCCATAACAGCACAACCTGTGATTAAGTATTTCGGTTAAAATATTGTTTTAATTAATCTTAGTCTTTGATTTGCTATTTGGGCTGTTCTCACAACGGCCTTTTGCTTGCTTTTTGTCTATGTAGTGTGGGCTCACCCGCACGATTTCCAGAACCTGTATCAGTTTATCATCTGGTTGAATCCATAGTGAATTATATCACTGCAAGTTATTGATAATGTTTCAGCTGTGGATTCTGCTTTGTACGGTCTCTAGTCAGCCAATATTCATGTCATAAAGATTTCTCATCCAACTGCAGTTTGATCAACCAGCAGAGAAAGGCAGAATTCACATCCGTTACATCAGATCTCTCCAAGAGAAAGGTTCAGCCCTCCAATAGCTTTGTGTCTGGGGGATATAATAGCCTGTCATGAAATATTTTGATAGAAAAAAATGTCACCATAAAAGAAACAAAACCAAACAAACAAACAAACAAAAAAAGCCCACAATCTAGAAAAGGTATTCTGCACCTGTGCTACTTAGTTTACCTAACTCTTTCATTGTGCTAATTTGTACTGAAATCAATTAAACTGTTGAATCATGTATTTGTCAGGTGGCATTCCAGGGACATATATAAAATACTTCAAAATTTTTTGCTAGGGTCTAAATTCCTAGCAGGAATTCCTCAGCAAAAATGCAGCTTTGAAATGCACAATAAGACAGAGGCTACACTATTTTATGCAAAAATCCTCTATGTGTGTCACACTTACATTTGTGTATCAGGATTAATGCCTTTAATATTTTTCCTGTTTTCTCTGCCGAGCCCTATCTGCAACGAGCAGCCTCGTCATCATTTTTAACAACAGACACATTCGATTCTGTTACCATTTCATCCATTAAGCTGTGAACTGAGCAATAATTACCAGCCCTACAAGAGGGTATTTCATCTAGTGGTACTGATAGGAATTAAGATACATTTTCACACTGTCCCAAATTGCGATTAGCTTTTCGGGGGTCTATTTTTGTTTTTCCTTCCCTTTCTTCTTATTCTTATGGCTCTCCTCCCTTTTTTTTCTCCTCCCCTTACAGCAGTGTTTTTTAAACAATAAATGAGTGTGGGTTTAATTTACACCTTTTCTTACACGTTCTGAGCGCAGTTATTTTTAAAACCGTTTTATTTATTTTTTTCCCCAATGCTTTGACACGCTCTCGTACCCAAACGGCTTTTTCCCCTCCCCAAATATTGACCAGCTCCTTGCCCCGCTTGTCCTCACTGCCCAGAGAAGGGTGCCGAGCGGGACGCGCCCGCGGGGAGCCGCGCACAGCCCTGCCTACCAGTTTCGGTCGAACCGGCCAAAATCAGGCGCCGGCGGGCGGGGGGGAGCGGGTGGTGCTGTGTAAGGGGCCGGGCACACGGTGGCGGGCAGCCCGGGGCGGGTTTGGGGTAAAC
>NW_008602110.1:0-10139 GCF_000691845.1 Merops nubicus
AAAAAAGCCTCTTTTACTGCTAAAAATTCAAAGGCAGGACTAACCACGACTCCTGTGGCTAAGAACTGATGTGGCATGTTTGCTGATCTTGCCTGAGTGAAGTGGAATTCACTTTCTTTTCAAAAAGATCTAATGTTTTAACCTTTGAAGACTGCAGCTAAAGTTATTGTAACACCTAAGACTTCACACATACTTTAGATTAAATCAACATTACTTGCCGAGCTTGCTGCTCCTATTTAAAGCAAACACAGGTCTAAATTTTGTAACCATAAGCTTTACCCTGTTGCAAAAAAACCCCAATTACATCCCTTTTTTCTTTTCCTCCCTAATTACAGCTACACTTTTCAAGTTGTCCAGGGCAATGCAGACATCTTCTGGAAAATTCAGCGCTACAACCTCATCGTGGAATATCACGGCCGACCTGCCTTAGCCCCACCATTCATCATCATCAACCACATCACCCTGGTGCTCAGAAGAATCTTCAACAAAGTGGAGCATAAAAAAGAACACCTGGGTGAGTTGTTTGCAAACATCTAGAAACTGGAGGTCTTGTCCTAGGACAAGCTGCACACGCAGAGCAGGAGAGCAGTTAAGATTTTCTTGAGCCAAGAGTCACAATTTATTTTTCACAGAGTGTCAGGAGAGTATAAATGAAGAATTGAGGCTTATAAATGAAGAATTGAGGCTTATAAATGAAGAATTGAGGCTTATAATGCATCTTCTATTATAAAGTTTCCCCACAATGTGTTTCTTCATGCACCACAGTTCTTACAACAAAGCTGTTGATATAAAACTGGTTAAAGCGATTTGATTTCTGAAGAGATAACAATGGATTACCTTTAATGAATAGTTATTTCATTTGCTCCTGAATTTTAGTAATTATTAAATATAAACAACCCTAAAACCATAGATCAAGTCTAAAAAGCTGCTAAGATCAGTGGAATTTCAAAATGCAGAGACATGGAGAGAGTGAAAGAGAGCATGCTTCAAGAAATGGTGGTCCCTTAGTCTAAAAAGCTGCTAAGATCAGTGGAATTTCCCAATGCAGAGACATGGAGAGAGAAAGCATGCTTCAAGAAATGGTGGTCCCTTAAAAGTTATAATTAAAAAGGCAGATGAAGTTCAGCTAATTGCAGAAGGCATTTGGAAGCTTTCTATTGGCCCATCTGGTTTAAGAGTATCTGCTAATTAGCCTCTTTACCCCTCATGCACAGGCTGCAGATGGGCTTTGGAGCAGAACTGTCACCAGACTGGGTCAATTCAGAGCCCTTGGACTAAGCTCCCTTTCAGACACACTCCTGGTAACCAAAGCATACTGCTGAAGATGCTTCTAAAAAGTGTAAATTCTTTCTCCCCTCTCCTAAAAAAAGCACATACCTGACTCTCAGGTTATAAATTCAGTCATTTCTGGAGCATGCAGCAAGTGTGCCCTTTACAGATCTTCAGAGAGATGCAAAACTCATGTGTTAAACTCAAAATATGCCTGTGGAACTGAGGTCTGTGGTTGGCTGGAACACTTAACAACAAAGGGCTTTATCCTTCAAGGTAGAGAGATTTATTCAGAGTTTGTCCTTCCTGTTTATAATTGTTCTAATAAAGAAGCTTAGATGATGAAGTGCATCAGAACATAAAGCTCTGCTCATTAAATACTTGGAGGCTAAAAGCTGTCAGAAGTCCAGTAAGGCTGTAAACGAGTTTAAATGGAAGCACAGAAATTGGTCCATGCTGTTTTTTATAAAACTCAAGTCTCATATCCAAAGTTTGTTGTCTTCCATCAAAAGAAGAAAAGCAGAAAATACTTATTTTACACTGCATTTTCATAACATGCCCCTCCTGCAGTGGCAAAGGCTTGTGAAGGCAAGAATTCACTCTTCCTTAGCCTTCTATTACTGGTATAAGAGAAAAGAGAGGAAAGCATAATTCCTAATTTTTTATTTCCTACAGGAAGAGATCTTCCAGTTTCCCTAGATCAAAAAATCATAACGTGGGAGCTGGTGCAAAAAGAAAATTATCTTGTAAACCTTGAACAAGAAAGGAAAGAGAGCAACGAGGAACGGCTGAGGGCCACGTCTAATAAGTAAGTTATTCTGACCCACAGTGAGTGTGCCTGGAAGTCCTCACCTTGGAATGAGAGAAACCTTCAGGTGCTTGTAGAGCTTAGATGAAGAGTCCAACCAGGAAACTTAAGATAGCTTGAATTACCTACAGATGCAGCAGAACAAATATTTATGGGTTTATGGCATGAAATGACAGTTTTCCACAAGAAATTAATGATAGTGGCTCTAAAATTGTATTTAATTAACTGGGCTGCCATTTAAGGACTGCTGTAAAATATATCCCCACTAGGAATATCACTTAAATCAGTTTAGAATTCTAAAGAAAAAGTTCCAAGTTATTATTTAGAGGTTTATTCCTTTTGGTGAGTTACATGCAGGGAAAACAGAAACATCCAAGGCAAGGCTGAAAGCCAGACAGCAAATCATTCTTTAAAGAAGTTTTTAGCACCTGCTTTGGCTCTTTTAAGATAAACCTGACTTTAAATAGAGGCATAACTCGTGTGAAGGTTATCACAACAAGAGGAAATGTTCTTATGCTGTGTTTGCTGTCTTTCAAAACAAACCTCCATCTGTCTAACTCATAGAAGAGCTGGAGACCAGGACAGTGTACTTGAGTATGCTCTTGGAAAAGTCTCTTCTCCCTCTAATCTACATAGTTTATTATAACTCTTAATTCATAATAATTTAGAATTATTAGTACTGCTTGGATGGGAGAAGTCAGGATAAGTGAGGATTCAGAACATTTCAGGTACCACACAGCCTGGAAAAGGTTCAGATGAGCACCACTAAACCTGTAGCTTTTTATCTTTGCTCTTAGGTGGTTGCAATGTGTACCTGAAATCTTAGGAAACCCCCAAAAATGAATTCTTTGAACTTTGCCTTGAACCAATCCCAAAAAGCATCAGACCCCCCCCCCCAGCAGCAGCTTTGACATATAGACCTGAATGGAAAGTAACCTGTTAGAGGGGAACTGAATAGGGAAATAGCATCAGTGTCCCCAAAATGCTGCTCTGCTCAATAAATACCTGCAGGAACACCTCAAAAGGACTTTTTAACTTTTAGGGGGGCCCTGGGGTGTCTCAGCAGCACATAAGCACCAGGGAGGGGCCATGGATCCAGCTGCCTGGGGCTTGTGTTTCAGGATTCCTTCTGAGGCTCCTCGATCTCTCAGCGTCTCCGCTTTGTTTCCACAGGGTGGATAATTTGGCTAAATATTTGAGTGGGCTGAAAGAACAAGAGAAGAGGTTTAAAGTTATGGAAGCCCAGGTAAGTAAAACTTTTATTGGCATTAACAGCGCCTTCAGGATTCCACCATGATTCTCTCAGGTAATGGTTCTTTGGCAGACCCTCCATTCTCTTCCCTCTCCCAACCTTTTCTTTCTTTAAAACCACCAGCTATGAAAATATTCATTTTCTGTCTCATCTGACCTGGACTAATCTTGGACACCAATTTCTCTCATTTTCTTAGATACGACAGGCCAGCATCTCAAAGGGAAGTGTCTAACACACAAATAATGGCAGGAAACCCTACCTTGAGCTTTGGATGGCAAGCTTTTGCAACATAAACAAAGAGTTTTTAAAGAGTCTGAGAACTCTCAGCATTACCATGTGCTACGTAGCACAACTGTTATTGTTTTCTTTGTTCCTAGAACTCTCCAGTGTCATTTTGGCCTGGCTGAAGGTCCCTTATCTTAATAGCCCCACTGCATTTTCCCTCCCCTTTCTTATCAATTTTATGCCTTCCTGGAAAAAAAAAAGAGTCAGGCAATACAATAAAGAATGTTGACACCAAATCCAGGTCCAACAGGAATGCACAAGAAATGCTTTAATTTTTGTGCCAGCCAGCTTGAGATAATGCAATATACTCATAAAAAAATGGGGAAGGAATTTAATACTAATCTTCCTCCAAGATAGTTCAACTATTTATTTTTTTTTAAAAAAAGTAAATATAATATATGGTATCTCTGATGTTGCTTCAGTTTACTGCCTAAATTATCTTTCTTGCAAATTTAAGACTGGCCAGAGTGCTGATGTAGAAAATCACCACCTATTTTATAGATTTACTACTGTGCAGCTGTTATCTCCTCTGTGGCAGAGGTTTTAACCAAAACCAACCTCCTGGGCAACCAACCAGCTCCAAATACAGGTAAGTATTGAAAAGGATTGTTGAAAAGTTAATTGATACAGTTAAATAATTTAGTTTTAAAAAATAAAAAAAAAAAAAAGAGGGGAAAAGAACCACATAGGGAGGTACCTGGAGATAATGGGAATATAAACAAGGAGCAGAGTATTCATACTTTAGAATGAAAACATTATCTTTTGAAAAATAGATTTAACAGCTTTGTTTCTGTCAGTGAAGAATCTCTCCTGTATCTCAGGGCTCCACTGTTGGGAGTTTTAAACATTAGAGCCTATTTCTCAGCCAGCTCAGGATATCCAACACAATAAAGGTCTTGGATATTCTTCTTAATCATCTATTTCAATATCTGCTTATTTCTACTACACAAAAAGCCCTCAAAAAAAAACCATAAAATGAGCAGATACTACAAGGGAAAAAGAACTAGCTGGAAACTCAGCAAAGTTCTGACATGACAAAACCTCAGGTCACTCAGATTCAGACTAACCTCAAACTTGACTTAATTCTGTTAGAAACTTATAAAATATATACAGAAAGTGCTCCATTATCAACATTCCAGGAAGAAAACCCATCCTGTAGCATGTTCTCCAGACTGCACAAAAATCAGAAACTTCAATAGCTGCAAAAATAAAGAAACCATTTTTTTTTATCATTTACTGAGCAAATGCAAAGTAACAGAATCTAAAGTGTCTTTTTATTGTGGATTATTGTGAACATTTTAAGGTTTCTTAAGCAATTACTGTTATGTGCCCCTCACCCTAAGGTGTTTAAGCAAGCCCATGGCTTTTACAACCCCAGCAGGTGTGAGGAATGCCAACACAGAAGTGCCTGTGCCAGGAAGAAGTGAAAAGCCTGCAGATCAGTCCGAGGCTGACATCATCTACATTGATAATTAGATTTTCTTCTCATTTCTTCAGGTTAAACCCTTGGTCCTACTGAACTACTGTAGAAGTAAAATCCTCAAGGCCAAGCTCTAAAAGCCTTTATGTTGATGTTGATGTTTCACACTATTGAGGATTTCTTGGTCTTCCTCCTTCAGCTTTTTGGGCTTTCTTCCCTTCTGCTCCTGTGTCACTCGGTCCTGCCAAGCTCCAAAAGCCTTTATGCCAAGTGCTGTTGAAGTTTGACTCTGTTGAGGGTTTCTTGGTCTTCCTCCTTCAGCTTTTTGGGCTTTCTTCCCTTCTGCTCCTGTGTCACTCGGTCCTTTCTCCAAAACTCATTCCACAAATCCCACTAAAAACCTTCTCTCCAGGGTGACTCCACCACCTTGTTTTCTAACCACCACCTGCCTTCAGTTCTCTCCCCAATCCATCCTCACCACTGCTCATTTCTGCAGGTTTCTCTGTTCAAGGGAGTCTCTTTTGGAGGGTGGTTGTTTATGGGCTAACACCCAAGCCACTTCCTTGGCCAAGCAAGCTGGTGTCACTTAGAGAGGAAACCAAGAAAGTCTCCACAGGAAGGGGCCTGGGATATGGAATTATGACAATCCATACAGCTCCTGGAGTTCTTATAGCCCCCAAACAACCCCCTCACCACCTACCTCTTCCCACGCTGGCTCCTCTGAGGTGTTCCTCTCCTGGTGGCTCACTGCTGAGGGCTCCTCGTTGAGGTCTCCTCACTCAGCCCCAG
Organism: Merops nubicus; assembly: GCF_000691845.1. NCBI lineage: Eukaryota > Metazoa > Chordata > Aves > Coraciiformes > Meropidae > Merops > Merops nubicus. The sequence goes on from NW_008602110.1 coordinate 5,824, forward strand.
GAACTAGAACCTCCTTAGAAGGTCCAAACTTAGCAGGTGACCCTCCCACAGCCAGCCCCCAGCCCTTAAAGGAGATGGGGCCTTGACCTTGGACCACCACAGCTACACCCAAGTGATTCTCTCATTTCATTTTCCTTTTCCCTTTCACTGGCCAGGAGAAAAACCCAAAACAACAAAACACCCGAGTATCACTTAGAGACTTTAATGTGTAGCAAGAATTTTCCTACAAACTAGAGATTTGGGCCTGTTTGTTATTTTTTTCATTATCCTTAAACTGCCACGGGCATTTTTAGCACACAAAAGCTAGCTGGCTTTATTAGGGTTTTGTATGAAAAGACCCAGCAATAAAATGAATATTACTGCCACCTTGTAAAGGGAGATTTCTTTGGAATAATAGAAGCATCATCAGAAGGGGGAAGGATTGTGTTGTGGTCTTTGTGATAAAACTTCATCTGAACTTCATTTCCTCCTAACACTGCTCCCACACAACATAAATGCAGGTTGTGGAAAAAGATTCCTCATAAAGATAAAAAAAGGGTCACATCTGATAAAAAAAAACCTTTCCAACAAGAGCTTTTTATGAAAAGATAATCTTGTTATGATGTTTTCATAAAATAGGCACGTGGCCAGTTTCTCAGCCATGTCCCAGACCTCAGGGACCCCACTACCAGTGATGGAATTTTGGTTTTCCTTGGAAAAGCAGAAATTCCAAAGCCAGCAAGTCTGCACCACGCTGCATTATTTGGTAGGAAACACCCATCACACACCCAGCACCTCCTGGCAGCAGCCTGTACACAGTCACAAAGACTACCACTGGGGTTGGTTCATTTAGAACACTGACCTAATTTGAGTTTCAAATCATATAACCTTTCAGAGAATTTAATCTTTCAACAAAAAAACCCAAATATATCTGACATTCATTACAATGGGATCCATCATATGAGGTGATTCACCCTCCAAGGCGATTCTCTACACGTTGTGAAATGGTTGAAAATGGTAAAAAGGTGAATTTTAGAGTCTAAAATACAAGACTTGAAGGTGAAGTTATAACAAGTAAGCTTAGAGTCACATTCTGGATTTTCAAGACAACTCTCAAATCAAAGAAACTCTTTGTTAAAACTCCTATAGCTGGATTAATCAATATGGTTCAAAGAAATGAAGAAATTGAGATACAAGTGGAAGTTTATTGAATCCCAAAGAACATCCAAGTGTGACTATCTTGTGCCCACAGACTTCTCACCAAGAAAAAGCCTGGGCTGTATTTTAGGCAGCTTAATTTCTAACAATACAAGTTGTTCTTGGTGGCTACGACTGAGACTGCTAAACAAAAATGCTACCCCATGGTTTCCAGACCAGAAAAAAAAACAAAAGTCAAATTAAAAAAACCACATCCAAAGACAATCCAAGTCCTTGGACATCTCCAACGTGCTCCATTCTTCAGGACTCTTCCTCCTCCCCCTCATCATCTGCTTTAGGTCGGAAATTCTTTCTGTTCTTCTTCTTACTGCAATGGAACCCAACTGTTTCCACCAGTGGCTCTTCCCCTGGGCCACTGAACCTTGCACTGCCCTGCCCTGCTGCGTTCAGAGCCCCCAGCATCACACCCTCCTCCTCCTCCTCTGCTGCCCTCCCATTGCCACTATCTAAGTGTCCCAGCTCAACCTTATCTTCCTCCCTTGAGTCATCAGTCTTCTTGAAAGATTTTCCTTTCAGATCTGTTTTCACATGTTTCTTATCATCCTCCCCAGCTGAGGTTTTCTTTTCCAGCCCATCCACACCCCTTTTTGCTGGTTTGGTGAAGACAATCCTCCCAGCTCCACAGCTGGAAGGGTCCTGGTTGAAGGATGGGGTGTAGCTCTCTTGGGTAGCTGAGCTTTGTTCCTCCCCTCTTTTCTTCAAACCTGACAGAAATTCCATGGCCACTGCCCTGTTAGTCTTGTCACTGGACTCTGAAACCCCATCTAGGCTGTATTTGGTCCAGCGCTCCGGGTGTGCCACGTAGTCAGGCACTGCAGGAGAGGTTTTGGGAGCCTGCACTGCTCTGGTTTGCTTTCCCAGCCTCTCTGGGACCACACTACCTGAAACTGTGGTTGGAGGCAGTGGACGCTTAAACCTCCCATCAATAACATTGTCTTCAGGCAGGGAGGGCACAGACAACTTGGCTGCCTCCTCCAGGCAATCAAAAATGCTCTGGCTCCGGAGAGAGAAGGTAGAACTCATGCCCCTCAGGTGGAAAGGCTGGACAGGAGGTCTGTGAGTGCTGTCTGAAGAGACAGGGGTCTCCCCTGACCTGCCATCCCCATCATCTACAGATGGCTCCTCGGGAGATATCGTATCAACTTCTGCTTCATCTGCTAACCCCAAATCATCAGAGTCAGAATCACTGAGTGACACGGTGTCCGAGGGCAGAGCTCCCTCAGAGTCAGTGGCTGTCCCCAGGAAGGGTTCACCTGCATCCTGATCTCCCATCCTCAGGCTCTCACTCCACACAGGTCTCTGACCTAGGCCCAGGAACAGCTGTGAATGCAGTTTTCCAAATGTTCAGTGCCTAGAACACACAAACACAAAAATTCAGCTGTGAAATGAGAGCCAGGTATGAAACTAGCACTCTGTGCTGTGAAAAATACTATGTACTATATAATATATAATATATATAACAATGTACTGCAATGTAATAGGCTGCTGAGCTTCAGGGGCTCCTAAGCAACTGTGCTTGAAATAAAAATATTGTTTAAGGAAAGAAAACACCTTAAAATTAAAGCCTTACACAAGACTCACTACAAGAACATGAGGAAATTAAATGGCCCTGCACACCAAATTTCATTAAAGCTTGCAGCAGGTCAAATCACTAAAACATGAGCATAAAGTTTGTGAGCAAATCTGAGCACCCTGTAGTCTTCCAAGAGACAGCAAAGACCTCTCCAAATCACACCCTGGGTTTATCACACTGCACAAGTCCAAAAAACACCTCCCCATCTCTCACACTTCCTTTGGGCCACTATGGTCCTTTGTTGCATCTATCACAGGACCTCCTGGCCCAATAATCATCATGTTCTGATATAAAAGATGCTATCAGTGATGGAAGTCAACGACAGAGAAGCCACAAAAATACCAGTGAATTTCAGCAAAAACTGTGAATTACAGAAACAGTTCTAGCATTTTATTAGAATAAGCTCAACTACCTAATTACAGGCTCTCCTAAAAAGATGCAGTAAACAGACATGGAAAGTCTGTTAGTCACTCACTTTCTCTTGAGACCAAGTCAGCTTCCCCTGAAGAGGGTCAGTCAAAGCCACCAAAGATCTCAGCACTTCCACCCTAGAAAACAAACATTTCCATCACGCTACTGGAAATGTAGCTTAAAAAGGAGTTTTAAAAATAATTCCTTCCCCCTGAATCATCCAAAGCTGCAGAAGCGAGTTCTAAATCTGACACAAACTGGTATAAAAGTCTGTAGATGTTCCTGGAGTTTTGGCCAAAGAACAAAATACAGCCTAATAAGGCAGGCACCACTCAGTCTCCACATCCACGTTGCCAACCTTATTCTGTGGAGCAGCAGAGGGGTTTTAAAGAAAAAATAAAACTGCAATCTGCCTGTGCAGTAAACCATTACTAAAGGAACAGTATTGAATGCAGCTAAGAAAATATAAAAATAGTTATACACAGCAAGGACTAAGTGCTGTGAAGTATTAAGTGTTAATATTGCAGAGTTCTGTGTTCAGAGGTAGGTCACATTCACAGCTAGGGCCAGATCTTCGTGAGGCACTAAAACAGAGGAAATTCTGAAGAATTCTGTGGATAGAGTGCTATGTTCCACGTGAATCCTGGCTGATTTTAGACAAAATAGGATCTCATGACTGCTTTTGAAAACGCTGTCCTCAGTGTGAGTCCTAAACGGGACATAGTCACCTGAAAAATCATATGTCTTCTGCTTGGCTTTATAAAACATGAAAGTGATGACTACAACCCAAGAGGAGCTAAAATGAGGCGCTTAACCGACTAAAATGGCCGTTTTCAGAGGGCAGAGTGTTCTTCACCGCCTGTCAACCACTGTGTCTCTCCTCTGCTACACAGAAGGGAAAAAACCTTGCTCTTAGGGAGATATTTTAGCCCTAGCAGCGTTACCAGCCAAACAAACTGACCCTCACGGCACAGCAGACAGACTCACGGGCTCGTCACGGTGCGGCGGTGACAGCAGAACTCGGGCAGAACGGTGTCTTTCTGGATGGGAAGGTCCCCCTCGGACTCCTCCATCATCCCGCTCTCACCCAAAGGGGCTCTGTGCCTCTCGGTGCCGCCTGTGAGGAAGAACCGGC
>NW_008602111.1:0-293 GCF_000691845.1 Merops nubicus
GGAAAAGGCTGAGGGGGAAACAGGGTTTGACCTCTGTGAGCAAGGTTTGCTCACACTCCTGGATCTATGGCTGAACATGACCCTGAAACACGTTTTGCTGGCCTGCCTGAGATCACTGTTCCTGTGTGGGGTAGAAATGGCAGAGCTGGTTTTATCACTAAAGTAAGCAGTGCATGTCCTCTGCCTGAAGAGTCACCACATCATGGAATCACAGAATTGTTTTGGTCAGGAGAGACTTTAAGATCACCAAGTCCAACCAGTCACCCAGCACTATCAAGTACACCCCTAAACTA
>NW_008602111.1:650-14992 GCF_000691845.1 Merops nubicus
TAGTGAGGGACCCAAACCTGAACCCAGTACTCAAGCTGTGGCTTCACCACTGCAGAATACAGAGGAACAACCACCCCCAGGCCCTTTCCAGCCACTCCTCCCCCAGCCTGCAGCACTGCCTGGGGTTGCTGTGGCTGAAGTGCAGGACCTGGCCCTTGGCCTTGTTGAGCCTCATACCACCAGCCTTGGCCCACTGATCCATCCTCCCCAGAGGCCTCTGGAGAGCCTCCCTTCACATTTGGGAACTGATCTTTTTACTCAGTTAAAAATATCCAAACAAGCAGCATTATTGCCTAGATTACTTGTGCTAAAAAAAAGTCCTGATTTTCACAAACTATGCACACTGTGTGCTTGTCTGCTCTGAACTGCAACAATTGGGATAAATCATTTGCTATTTACTTTTTAATGCAACTACATGCTTTGGGCAAAGATTTTTAATTATTATTCATTTATTTTCAAAAGCAAAACCACTCTTAACACATTTTTCCACTCCCAGTGATGGATTTTATCTTTGATATGTGATCCAGCTATTTAACTACCTCTCTCCACTTCTCCCATAAATTGTTTATTCAGCAGCTTGGCAGCACAATTTGCATGTCACAGGGAAGATCCCCTTACACGTTCCCAGAGGTGAGGTTTCACCAGCTTCACCACTTTCTGCCACCTATGCCTCTCCCTGGAGCAGTGTCTGGTTAATCCAGCAAGGCACTTCCTGGCTGCCAATAGTAATCAAACATTAATGGTGCAGTTACAAAATTTTCAGTCACTCAAAACTTCTCTCCCCGTTGTCTTAAATAAATACAATAACTAAAAAAGATATTTATCTCTTCACACAAGTTTTCCTGCTGCAGGATCACCACTGAGCATTGCCTGTGCTGTATTCTGTTCAGCTGTTGCAGAGCTGACCTAAAATAATGAGCCAAGGAACAAACACAGAAAGGGAGAAGTGAAACGTGGCTGGAAGCAGAGGAACCCAATGTACCACACAAAAGCTGGAGAAGATGTGGCTGAACAAGGCATTTGCTCTCCAGCCTCCTTTGGGGACAATGGCTCTAACAGCAGGTTTCTTGGTGATGGGAAGCCCATGTTTGGTTGTGTTCCAGGTTGTTCTTCTCCCACTGTATAAAAAAGGGTTTTTTTTAAAATGACAGCACCATCTCTTTCACTGAGAGGAACACTTACTCCAAGAGCACTCTAGCAACATCAAAGCTTACAGCCACTGAGGATCACAGGACAGAAATTAAAGGGAAGCCAGATCCACACCACTAACACCAAGAGATTTCCTTGCACAAAACATTGCTGCCTTCAGGTATTTGCCCAATAAGCAGAGAAACAGTCCTGTGCCTCCAAACAGTCGTCCAAGACACATCTGGGGAGAACAAACATTGCAGGCTCCAAATCTTACAGTCTTTGACTGCCCTTGTGCAAATACACCCTGCAGGAAAGGCCACGCACATGAGACTTCAGAACTGCAGCCTCAGGCTGGGGAAAATTGGAGTGTGAGATCTAGAGTGAACATAGGAAGAAAAAGAGCTTTCTCAGAAAGTACCCAAGGCAGCCACAGTAACACCCTCAAAACCCTAACACCAGAGAAGGCTGAATGAGAGAGGAGGGGTTGATTTGCTGACAAAACTAAGGGGTTTTGAGTCAGTAGTCTGAGTCCCAGAGTCAGTCTCAGTGGACAGTGATTGAAGCTTGCTGTCCTCCCACAGCCTGAGCACATTCTCTGGTGCAGCAGTGGGCAGGCACAGGGACAGCAGAAGGCAGACTAAGCACAGTTGTCTCCTCAAGTCCATGGATGGACTGGTGGGCAGGAGGAAAATCTGAGCTGCTCCTGCCTGTTTAAGAGACAGCAGTTAGTTTTTGAGCCTGTCAGCATGACCCCTTTGGAACACTTTGTGTTTATTGACACGCCACCCTGACATTTCGGTTTAGTAGTACAAAAAAATACACCAAACAAGAGGTAAGATTATAAAATCAAATAGGATGTTTTCTGCATGTTAAAGGAAGGATTGCTCCCCCAGAGCCCTGGAAGCTCAGGCTGCCGTGGCACTGTGCCAGCACATGGAAACCAAAAGCTGGGCCTGACCCGTGCTTCACGGTCCAGGCGCGCCGTGGCAGGGAGCCCAGCGCTGCGGCCAGAGCCAGCACTCCAGCAAACACAGGGGCCTTCTGGAGTGGATGCTTTTAATGCAGTCTGAAAAGGGTGAGAGAAAGGGCATACTCCTGAAGCCTGTATTTCTTAGGTAGAAATAACCCTGCCTGGAGAAGCCTGGCTCGTGACTGTTTGCTATTAAGGCTGGACTGGAGAGAGGGAGAGGCTTTGAGTTCCCATGCTTAACGCTCAGTGGTGTGCCTGTGGAGTGGCAGGGAATAAACAGCAAGGAGGGGATAACCAGATATCACCAGGGGATAACCTGCTGCCTAGAATCTATAGGCTTGGAAACAGAAGGGAGAGGGCTGCAAGGTCAGATATAGTTTGTTTCTAAGAGCAGAATCAGCCACAGAGCCACCAGGCACAAAGATGCCCATCACTAACTGAACCCACTTCCCACCTCCCCCCCAACCCCAGAAGAGCAGTTGTGCACATCACATCAGTCTTCATGAGCAGATCTAGAATGTCCTACTCTGCAGACAGAGCAGCACTGCAAAGCACCCATGGAGTGAGCAGAAAGAGAGGACAGAGAGATTAAATAAGTCACCTATGTATGGATCTCCATCAGAATACCTACAACCTGCTGGGCTCACCCCAAAATGTATTCTCCACTTTTTTCCTAAAACAGCCATCTGCCTCCTGGAGAAATGCCACCAGTCTGCCATAAGCACAGGAAGGGAATATCCATGCAGAGGGTCAGGTGCAAGGAAAAATGTCTCTAAGCCTGATATGTGATGGTAGAAAATCCTTTCACTTGGTGTCTGCCCACCAAAATTTCACCACTGCTCCAGTAGATTTGTCCTTTTGTGACTACTGATGCAGGAGGCAGGGGAGAGAAGTGCTTGTTGAAGTCACCAGCAGCAGATGAGGCATTAGTCTAGAGCTGGGCATGGAGCACAGCACAAGTCAGGATGTCTGCACGTGGGGAAGGCCTGAGAGGAGGACAGAGGGCAGGGCCCCTGCACTGTGAAATGTGCAGAGAAAGACCGAGCAGAGCTATACTTTGGAAGAGCTTGTCCAGCTGCAAGATGGAAAGGACCCAGCAGACATCCCCCAGGAGAGCTGTGACAAGCACTGACGTTGGCAGGAATCAGATGGGGTTGGAGACATTTTGCTAACAATCTTCTCAGCACTTTGTCTCAGAGCAAGGCCTGGGATACCCCCCCCACCTCCAAAAAGAAACCCAACTCTACAAGAGAACAACTGGCCAATGGCACTGAGGAAACACCCACCATAATGGGGAATCGTAACGTGTGCCGTTGTACTGGGGCTGCATCTTTTTTATATACAGAGTATTTCTAGATGCTAATTCAGGCAATTTCATATCTCTAGGTATTTACTCTATGCTTGTAAAATGAAATGGCATTTTTCATTCCATCTTGACTAGAAGAGAGAATACATTTAGGTTATAAATTGTTTAGAATTACTTGTTAATGCTGTTGGCTTTTCTGTGTCTGCTGGTAGGAGGGACAGGAAGGAAATGGAGAATGATTCACACACAATCACAGAGGAGAAAACCAGAAAACAAGCTTTGTTTTCAACGTGTTTCAACTGTTCAAATGACAAGAATCGGTTGCCTTGGAAGCAGATCTGCAGGTGAATGAAACCTTTCACCTGTCCAACGTATGAAATATTTATTAACTGAGGGTGGCTAGAGATTCAATAACGCCAGACACACAAAGCAGCCAGCAGAGCTGGCTCATCACCCCCACGAATTTCACAGGTCCTGTGGCAGCCAGATGAGATTTTGCCACCGAGGGAGGGAAGAGAGCTCAGCTCAACTGCAGCACTGGGTGTGAGGAGCAATAAAACAAGAGCAAAGCAACATCTTCCCTTGATATTTGATTTAACCAGATTGGTGAAGCAAAATGCTGATGCTCCTCCTAGGCTGTGTTTAGCAAGGCTGGAAAATGTTTTCATTTCCACTTAGAGAGAAGAGCCCACTCTCTCGTTAGATAATTACTTTTCCAATATATTATTCTTGGGCACTTGTTTCCCCATAAAAATTGCCCAGTGTTTTTGTCTTGTAGAAGTTGTCAGGGGAAAATCAAAAAAAAAAGACAACCACTTTCTCTTTTGTGTGGGTTGAAATTAATTTACTACAGGGCTGGAACTTGGCAGAGATCCAGAGACAACGGTCTGAAAAATGTTCATACTAAAATGCAATGATGGGATTCCTTGTTTATTTTATCTCAGAGCCTCTCTGAGAATTCTGTCCTGCAAACTGCAGCACAGTTGATGCACAAGTGGACACATAAACCAGTTCACTTGATCCTTCAGGAAAAAGGCTTCTGACATTTCTGTTGCTGCAGACAACCCCGAGTACAAACAAAAGCCAGAGCCATTATTTAAGAGTGATATTTTTGCACAGCTGCCTTCAGCAGCGAATCACACTTTGAAAGAACCTTGATGGTTTTGCCCTTTATCACATTCAGCTTCTTTTCTTAAGAAAAATCTGGATTTCCAAGGCCTTTGGCATCCTTGTTATTGCTAAACAGCTCCAATGTCTGCGTTCAAGAGGTGTTGAAATTGTCTAATTAAGCTAAGACAAAAATAAAGACTGAAGTCCATTGTCATGCTATTCTGAATTGTGCCACAATAAAGTACACTATTTCTGCTAAATCTGTGTGTGTGTGAGCTAACACCACCAGAATGCCATCACTCCTCTCAGCTCATGCTGCTTCCCTACCACACTCCACTTGGCACTTGCACGAAGATTGCAGCAGTAAATATTGGATCAGATAAGATCATTTTGGGTGAGGATTGCAGGCTCTTGGGTGCTGCACACAACTGAACCTGCCCCAACAGTTAAGGGGGAAGCGAGGCATGAACAAGATGGGGAGATGAGGAGGGGATGAAGAGCACAAGAGGAGGCTGAATGGTATCTGAACGATGCCACTGTATGAACTGTGCCACCAGAGTTCAAAGCCAGTTCCAGGCTTCCCAGTGCCACGGAACATTTCTCCCCCAGCCTCTTTCACAACACAATAGACCTTAAAATATTAACCAGTTCTCTGTTCCAGTTACGCTCTGCTGGCACCAGTCCTACTCCTTAGTAGAGTGCACCTCTGGTCTGGGCAGGAGCACCTCCCAGCCCTGGCACATAACAGCCCGTTACACACTCAGAACAGGCTTCTTCTAGACCCTGCTTTCATTTTATTGCTTCTGTGCAAATCACTTCCTCACATCTCTTACAGTCCCTTTGCCCTCTCACATTGTGCCATGCCTGTGCTGGCCCAGGTCTGCCAGAGCTCCAAGTGCACCCGAAAGTGCAGAGTGTGCCTCCTTTCCTGCCTCTCCATATGCCTGGGATACACCCCCCTCCCCTCCCCCCGTGGTACACCGAGTCCCTTCCCTTCCTTTCAGAAGGCTGGGAACCCATCTGTTCCCAACAGGCTCCATCTGCAGCCACAGCCAGTCCAGGGACGTGCTGCCAGCACTTCAGCAAGGGGCTCCTCTAAACCCACTGCCCGGGTCCTGCCAGAGCCCATGGCCCCAGGCTGGGGGTGCTCAGACAGCAGGTGGGTGGCACTGGGGGACTCTATTCATTTGGTTTTCCCCTTTCCACAAAACACTTCTCCATATCCAGGAAAAGCAGCAGCAGTGTTTGGCAAATGTGTTTGTTCTGTGCCTCCTGCCAGAAATGTTCATACTTGGGTCCTGGGGAGAAGAAAAAAATCCACTTTGTTGAGAGAGTTGCCCTATATTCACCTGGAAAAAAAATAAAATACAAAGGCCAAAGATGGTAGGGGGAGATCTGAATGCCTTGCAGGGGTGCTGAGGATCACATCCATGTCAAAGGACTTAGGGAAAGGGCCACAGTTCCAAAGAAGGAAATCATGCCAAACTTTCCTGCCAGCATGGGGCTAGCAAAGGGCTGAGCTTTGCAAACACAGCTAGTGAGTCTGAGGACAGGGCTGAGGGAAGAGGGCTCAGCAGGTGAAGCAGGAGGATTTTCAGGAGGTAACTGTACAGCACTTTTGCCTTCTGCATTTGTGTGTCAGGGCTGAACACACATCAGACAGTACATGAATATATGTGTAAAAATATGTGTATTAGTTGCTCTTACAAACTTTGGCTGCTGCTTTTGCTTCCTGCTCAGTCCTGCCTCACACACTTTAGAGCCCAGGCTTGACAGTTTTCTGCATGTGCTCATGCAGGAGCTGACACAGGCAGCCAGGATGCTTTGACTGCATGTGCTTTGGACTGACCACTTTTGCCACTGCTGTTTATCAGCTGCACAGCACTGGAGTCACCACAAGTTGCAGCCACTTATAAACAGCCAGCTGCTAAATTACATTAAACTCACAAAGTCTGCAAAGGTGACTATAAATCCATTATTTGCTATTTTTTAAATCAGCAATTTCTTAAATCATCTGAGGCTCTTAAAACCCAGGAGAGCCCTCTGCACTGGAACATACAATCAATAGCACTGCCACACACTCCTCTTGAGGGGCTTTTAAAGTGGACAGAACTTGGACTCAATTCATGATATCTTTGAGCAGATGAGTTTAGTTGGGTTTGAGGAGTGAAGAACACAAGACTAGTGTTAGAGGTTGCCATCATCATAGTTTAGCTTGGATAGCATTAATCTACAATACACATACAGATTATCACACTAATCTGTATTTATATGTCAGGAAGCAATTTAAATTTTATTTTTTTTTTTTTTAGTTTTGTCTATTTTGGCTGCCACAGACAGCCAAGCATCAAGTCTCTTAGCCAAAAACGCAGGCAGCACTAATGGCTCTGTCCTACAGCAAGTTCTCTGAGAGAAGAATACTGATCCTTACCTAGCAAAGCACAGCAGCACGTTTTGGAGCTCACCCATCTACAGCAAAAGACACTGGACCATGTTTATGTGTCAGGCATTTGTTGGCCAGGCAGAGGTGGAGCATGTTCTCAGCCAGCCTGCTGCACTGGGGTCTGTTTTAGGCTTCCACAGGGCGATCCTGAACGCTCAGAGCTGTCCTGCACGTCCAAGGAGCTGACTGCAGGGCCCTGCATCCTCTACAAAATAGATCTGAGAAAGGTGCTACATGAAAGATAAAAGCAAGGCAAGCAGAGCCCAGATCTACACACCACTGGGGACTTTCCCTTCAAGGCAGGTGAGACAAAAGCCTTTGAATAAACGGAGGGAGGACACAGCCCCAGAGGCCTGGAGCACTGCTGGCCTAAGGTACAGGTATAGCCCCAGAAATCCTGCTGGCTGCTTCAGTAAGGCAGGACAGCATGGGGGGAATATAAGCATCATTATTTCCTTTTGGAGGCAAATGAGGCACAGACAAAAGTTACCTGCTAAAGCAAAGCCATGACAGGAATTTGAAGCTAACCCAGGTTTGCTGGATCCTAGTCTGATTCTCCAGCCATCAGACAAGCATCCTTCCTGGCTTTGAAATCAGCATTCAAAGCATAATTAAAGTAATTTGTGTATCCATCATGTTGACCAGGCAAGGAATTTAAAGAGCTTTGCAAAGAACTCTCCAATTTACTTGTCACAAGGGAGACACCCTAAACCAAAGAAGGTAGTGCCGGGTACTGGTCACAGAAGTGTTCTTCTCTTCCAAACAGGTCCAAGTTAATTGCCTTCTCATTTTTCTCTATTTTCTTCAGAATCTCTTAAAATCCCAGTAATGTGTCCAGCCCAGTTTCACTTAGTTTTAATCTTGGCAAAGTCTCTTATCAGTCAAAAACATCCTATCAATTTTCTCCCAAGGAGGAGGTGTGGCACAGAGAGCTCCTTCCTTTGCCCAGGTCAGGCCCCTCGTGACCTGTATGGCTCTCAGCTGGTTAAAAGCACGTGAGCAAGAGTGCAACACAAAGAGTCACCTCAGCTTTAGGTTTGGAAAGAAAAGCTCCTGCCTTCACTGATGTATGAGTGAGCAGGAACACAGCCCCAGCTCTGACTGGAAAACAGAGGGGTTGGTTGGGCCATAAGTGGTCCAGGAAGTTTGGAAGTGGGCTGGTTTACACCACGCCATGACTTGGAAACATTCTGTGTCTCCAGTCTTGTGAGGAGACATTCATCATACAGGCAAAGCTGGAAACCACAGGAAAGGCACCAGCCATGCTGTGTCTGCTCTAGCAGTCCCACTGACTCCCCTCTTCCAGTTGGGACTGTTCCATTTCCTGGCCTCAGTGCACCATGTCTCCACTGATCTCCTCACGTTATCTCTCTCCACAGTGAGAACCTTCTGCAAGAATGAAAACCAGTGATCCAGTCATGAGTCTGTGTCCCCACAGGAACATCTCCCTTCACAAACACTGCCTGCAAAGAGGAGGGCAGATGCCACCCAAACACATGAGCAAAAGTATCTTGCACTGAGTTCTGTGATGAGCATCCAAGTCTGACCCTTCAAGCTGACCACAAGCCTGCAAACTGAGAATGTAAGTGCTGCAGCAAGACAAGAAATAGCTCAGTGTGAGCTCTGCCAACTAAAGAGTGTCAAACTTCTCTCCTTCCTTCCCCTCCCTGAGAAAAGACTTCTCCCAGAGGATGTATCAGTTTCCAGAAGCACACACTAGCACTGAAGCTGGATGCCAACACTGCATGCAATTCTAGTGCTGCCTGCAGCAGTTTCATCTCCAACACACACCTGAAGGATCCACCCCCCTCATCTTTTTTCTGCAGTCCTTGAGTATCCCACCACTCCCATGCAGTATCTTTCATTCAAGACTTTATAAACTGCCTCCTAATAAATACAGATGTTTGTGTGCATGTCCACATAACTGACAGGTTGACTTCACTTTGGTTGGTAACCTATTTTAAATTATCTTTCATCAGATATTTTCCTCACATTCCCTCAGACTTCCTTAGTGCTCCAGCTCTGTGTACAGCTGCTTCTTCACGAGGCAATTTTGTTGCTCAGTTAACTATCACATTAATCAGGTGAATGTGTCTCCCTAGTATATGTAATAATTGCTCATTAAATCAGGTCTCCAATACTGCTGAAAAATAATTAAAAACCTGTTTCCAATAAACAAGCTATAAAGGCATTAAGGACAAAATAGTGTGTAGGAAATGTATTGGAAACACAGGGACAGAAAATTCTGACCAGGCATACGTTGGGCAGAATTAGCTGAATACCAAATTAATTGCTAGTGGTGTCAGGCAAATAGTAAAAAGAAAGTTATAAATATTCACTTCAAATTAACAAAGAATTTGTTGTAGCTGAACACAAGCTCCTTTTATGTTTGCTTCCTACAAATAGTCATGCAAAGCAAATTTGAAGCTTGTACACTCCATGATTTGCTTCCAGAACAGGAGGCATAATTGATATGGGATTTACCCAGGTTGACAAAGCAAGGGAGCCCAGGCTCCCCAAATCCTGGAGCCAGCACACAAAAGTAATTAAATAAGGCAGTGAAGGAACTGGCTCCCTGCACCTTCTTCAGCTAGCACTGTGCACCAGGATCCCTAATTACAGCTCCTCAGCAGCCGGGGTGATGGCAGAAATCTGTCACCAGGCAGTTCAAACAAAAACCACACCAGAGATAATAATACCTCCACTGGAAGAACAAGAGGCTGAATTTGTCAGGTAAATGATTCACTTTGCTTTAATTGCTACCCACAGAAGGAAATGGCAGAGTGATCTCTCAGTGACCGGAGGAGAGGGGCCCCTCTCCCCTGAGCAGAGCTGCCTCCCCTGCTGCACCCCAACTGCAACACAGGGAGAATTCCCTTGGGAAATCCAGCCACCTTCCATCAGCTCCCAGCCAATGAGCCCATCTCCAGACCAGCCCCCGACAGCAGGGGCAGCTTAGCAATAGTCAGCATTTATATTTTGCAATTCTTCTCTGTGTGTTTAGTTAGATGGTGGTGGTAATCTACTGCCCCACTTAATTAACTACTGTTAAAGTTATACTCTGAGCATCATCTCCTGTCTCGGTAGCACCATTATATTTTGCAGTTCTTCTGTGTGTTTAGTTAGATAGTGGTGGTAATCTACTGCCCACTTAATTAACTACTGTTAAAGTTATACTCTGAGCATCATCTCCTGTCTCAGTAGCACCATTACAATCTATAACTGTCTTGCATCAATGACTAATCTGCTGTCTGGCAGCATGTCTTCTCCTTACAAAGCATGAATCTTGGCCAAGTCAGGTGCACCTACAGCCACTGGCTCTGGTGAAACCATGGCCCAGAAGGAAAAAGCAGGAGCTGTCCTCCTCCCAAAAGCTGTGGTGCTGGACCCCAGGAGGGGCCCCATGGCACGTGACAGAAGATGAACACATTACATACAGATAGTCTTGGGAGGGTACTCCTGAAGCATGAGAGTGCTGAGGACACCCTGCCACCCTGCAATGCAGCTGACAAAACAGCAGTGAGAACAGTAACTGCACAGAAAAGCAATGACCAAACAACAGTTAATAAATAGAAAAAATGGGAAAAAATCCACACACTAGAGCTGAACCTCCCTCCTCCTCTAGAAAGCAGACATTACTTGTAAAACAGTGGGAAGAAAAGGGAAAGGAGGACAGGCTGCCAAGGGAACCATGGATGGAAGTGAGATACCCAGCTCGATTTTGTACCCAAGTGCTCTTCATACCTGACTGCAACAGTCCTGCACTGTGACATTGTGACACTGCAGGCAGCAGGAACCTCCCAGCCCCACACACAGAGTTCTGCTGCTGGCTGAGGTGCTCCTTTGGTCTCTGTGTTAAAGTAGATCTTTTCTTCCTAGGTACTGTTTTGTCTGCACTAAATTTGCACGTAAAGATTCTCCCCGATGACTTTTGGACAGACCCATCCTCTCTGGATGGCATACAAAGATAGAGGCATTATTTAAAAAAGAGAGTGCAGATTTGTATGGAAGCAGAACCATGTATGAGTGCATCTCCTCTGAAGTTTGCTATTCAATAATATGGGAGGGAAAAAAACAACTTCCAAAGGGGACTTAACTCCATTACTTTAGAAAATCCCTTATGTCCTAAAGATGAGTAAGTGCCAGTCATCATCTGCCATAAGCTGCAAGATCTGGAGAGGTTTGTAATTCTGTGTAATGGTTAAAGTATATAGATACTTAATATAACAGACACATTTTCTACACAAAATCACTAATGTTGTCTATTTTTGCCCAACAAACACGTGGAGGGAGAAGCTGTTGAAAATGAAATGCTATTTAAAGCAGTCCTTGTCCAAGAGTAAACTCTGTGTAAAACACAAGTACTTTTGTCATGAAAATGCTTCAGAAAGGCTTAATGGAAGAAGACAAATTGTTCCAGTCTCTCCAAAATTAGAGTCTTGGCTGCTTTCAGTTAAACTATACAAAACATTTTGTTTGGTGAAGCTAAGGCTTTATTCCTCAAAAGCTTTCCTCAGCAGCCAAGAAAGTCAACGTTGAGGAAGAAAGTAAGAGTGGAACTTAACCAGTCTGGTCACAACCATTTCATTGTCTGTTAAAAGCTTAGAGTGATCTGTACATGGTGCTGAGAAAAAGCCCTTGCTGGCTAAGTAAATAACACTGATTAAATCCATTTGGCCTTTACTGTAAACACCTCTTGCAAGAAATGTCAGTTTTCAGAGGAATTTTCCTTCTCCCCAGGTTGATGGAATAGTGCAAGACCTTTCCCAAAATGAAAAAAAATCACTAGTTATGAAGCCAGATGTTTCAGCAATGCTCATGGGAAGGTGTGGTAGGCAGAAATAACCGCGCACAGTATTTAAGTCAATTATTCTGGCTTTGTGCTGGTTTCTCTGTTTTTCAGAAGGACACAAACACCTTTTCAGATGCAACTAGCCTTAGGGAGTCTCCACTTCCTCTGCAGCTTGTTTTTGACCATCATTCACTTCCCAGGGTGTTTTAGATCTGGAAGCAGCATCACTAGAGTGTCTTCCATGATTGCAACACACAGTCTGCAAAATTAGGGAAGATGCACCTTTCTGCTTTGCCTTGTCCAGACATGGTTGTCCTGTTTCTGGACTTTTACTACCAAAGATACCTATCAAAGCCCATTGTGCTAGCTGCAGCTTTTGCTTTTCCTGCTAAACTGTCTCAGTCCAGGGATTTCTCACTTCCACCCCTCTGACTCTCTCCCATCCCACCGGGGGGACTGAGGGATGGGTGTGTGGGGCTCAGCTGCCAGCTGGAGTTAAAACACAACATTCAGATAAGAACTACTCCTCATATTCCATGTGTGTATATTCCATCCTTTGCTGTAATATGCCATAAAACATATCGTGTGTTGGATAACACCTGAAGGGAAGCTACAGGAAGGCTGGAGAGGGACTTGTCACAGGAGTGTGCAGTGGTACAAGGGAAAATGGGTTTAAACTGCAGGAGAGGAGGTTTAGACTGGATGTTAGGAAGAGATGCTTCAGTTAGAGGGTGTCAAGACCCTGGACTGGATTGCCCAGAGAGCTGTGGATGCCCCACCCTGGGGGTGTTCAAGGTTTGATGAGCCCTTGAGCACCCTGGTCTAGTTGAGAGGCATCCCTGCCCATGGCAGGGGGCTGGATGAGATGAGCCCTGGGGTCCCTTCCAACCTCAGCCATTCTGTGGTTTTATGATAAGAGCTCATTCTCCCAAGCCATGAGAAATTCTGACAGACAAATCTTGTTCAACCAGCCTAAACTGGGCCACATTTATTCACCATAACCTTTTTGTTGAACTGCAAAGAGAATTTCAGTTCATAAGATATTTCATGGTGAAGTTGTTCAAGAAGTTTGTAAATTCGTTACCAAAGTTTAAAAGTTACTTCAGATAGAATGTATAACATCTTAATTTGCAAAAGCTCATCTGGGATATTTCACTGGAAAACTGAAACATTTTATTCCAAACAGCACCAGTTTTAATGGTCTGTTTTGGACAAAGGATCTTTTTAAAGTCCTGACTTCAATAATTTGTCAAAGACAACCTGTGGCAATGGTATTGCAAAAGACAATCTGCATCTTAGTGGAAGTAATAGAACAAACAAGAAGAGATGCTTATATTTATATGGAAAAGCAGTTCTTTCTGTGGAAATAATAACTTTTATTAGACTTAAGCTTATTTTCAGGGTGAATGCAAGCAGGTTTTAATATTCCAAGCCACCATATAATGCTTTTGTTTGCTTTGTTCATTAAAAAAAAAAAGTGGAGAAGAAAACACCACAAATATATATAATTAATGGATATAGATACCTTAGCTCATAAAAGCAGCGAGCTCTCAGCACATATTTTCTACCTGGCATTACAAACCCAATGTACAAAATGCATGTTCCAGAGCAGAGTACAGGATTTTGCAGTTCACTGAATCTTTTCTTTAACAACCTTTCTGTTTCTCATTTCTGTAAGCAAATGAGAACAAACCTGCTAGTTTCTGAAAAGACATAGAACATTTCAGCTTTAAGAGTCAGAGGAAAACAACAAACTGCATAAAGAGAAATCCATAGAAGCACAGAGGCACAGGAGCATTCAGGCTGGAGGGCACCTCTGGCAGTTGTTTGGTGCAGCACCTTGCTCTGAGTCTTCAGCTCAGGCCTGCTGGCTCAGGACTGTCAGGTTTGGATACTTCCCAGAGTGGAGAGTCCACAGCCCCTCTGGGCAGCCCCCTGCAGGGCTTCACTACATTGCTGAGATTGCTTTTCATTTTCCTAAATAACCAGATGGGATTTCCCAGATTGCAACTTGTGTCCATTCCTTCTCCCACCATTTTCCCCTTACAAGAATCATCTGGTTTTATCTTCCTTATATCCCCATCAGACGACTGAAAAAGAATATTTAGATCTCAAACATAACATCTGATCCTCCCTCAAAAATAACATCTTATCCTTCCTCAAAATTCTTTTCCTAAGGCTGAACAGATTCAGTTGTCTTTGTCTTTTGTACCACGTGCTCCATCAATAGTCAAGGACTCTCTGAAGTGTTTATAACAGATAAAACATACAGGTGGTAGCCAAGCACTAGCCAGGCTGGCAGATCATCACCTCTTGAAAGAGACTTCTGAGCAAGTCCTTATTTTACATGTGCTTTTGAACAAAAAAACCAAGAAAAGCTGGAGGAGGGGAAAGATGAATGACATCAGTTTTTAGTTTGGGCATCTCTGTTTTCTGTTTAGTTTTTTTAAATCAGAATTAATAATTGGAACTCGTACATCTCAGTTCTTATATCAGAGGTTATACACTCGTGGCTTCAGAAATAAGTATCTGAATGTCCTGACACATGATTTGGTTTCAAATGAAATGGGAGATTGCACCTGTCTGGTCT
>NW_008602111.1:15003-79411 GCF_000691845.1 Merops nubicus
TAGAGTTACTTTTCTAAGTCTTTTGCTCTTTGCTGGTCACTGCAAGCAAAGGACACTGTGTACAAGCAGCTGGGGAGTGAAGAGAGCACATTCCACAGCACTGCCCAAATACTGATCACTGAACTCTTACTGAAGTTCTAATGTTTAGATATGTCTTAACTTTCAGCTTTCAGCACTGGAATTCATCTATACCTCTGTGTGCTTTTATTGTTTGGACATTTCATGATTTCCCTTGGGAGTATGAAGTAAAGAAAGTTGTTTACACACACATCAGATCCAGAAATTGATTCACTTTCCCAACAGAAGCATGAACTAATAGGATAGTGAAATTGTGAATCCCATATTCTGTGGCTTTAAGGCAAGCTGATAAAGTCATAACATGAAGCTCCCTGGAGACACTGAAAGCCAGCAGAGCATATTAGAGCACAGTTTTTGAATTATTTCTTTTTCTTTTTTTGTCCAATGCAATATATAGAGTCAAACTTAGAATAATGAGATCACTTCTCTCCTCATCATGAGGTGCTTTGCCTGCTTTTTGAAAAAGTAATTCAATAGATAGGGAATTTGCAAATATTCCTTCCAAAAAACACCACCAAGCCAACTCCAGGTTTCATTGTTCCCATTCCCTCAAAGCAAGAAGTGCATTCAGAGCCACCTCATAGCTAATAGCTACCAAGTCATTAGCATTTCACTTTTTCAAGGATTTTTTCCCTCTTAGTGTTTTGAGGGCAGCCAGCCAGCAGCATTTGCTGAGTGACAGACATCTGCAAGAAATGCCAACCCGTACAGAATTCCAGCTTCCAGACAACTCCAGCTAAATTACTAGTTTGAATTTTCAATATAAGCTTGCTGCTGGATGCAGCACACAAAAAAAGGCAATTTTCTGTCCTATAGATCCTGTTAGACACAAGTAAAACAAGGTGCTGTTGAAGCAGGAAGTTTTCTTCCACTGATTTCTCCATTTCTTTTGCTAATTATTCCTTGAGTATGCTGCACCTTCTGCAGTATTGTGATGGAGTGAAAATCTGCCTAGTAAAACAACCTGAAGGACTCCTGTAAGAGCAAGGAGGTTCTTCTCCAATTTTGCTGTTTAGATACAACAAGGGATAAAAAGTGGATTTATATGAATTCTAGGAAACAGTGTCTGGCACTTGAGACTTGGCAAATACAATGGAAAAGGTGCTGGTCTCTAGCACTCTTTCTGGATTATGTGGATGAGAAGATCTCCTAAACATCCAGATCAAAAGGGAGATAACACCTTGAAAGTAAGGAAAAAGAGTCTTAATGTGATTTTTCAGGAAGAGAGCTTCCAGTCAAAGAGCAAGGCTTCAGAAAGCCAAGAACTGTAATGGCAGTGCCTGCAGCTTTGGTGGGCTGGCATAGACAGACAGATCCTTAGCCCCTTAAAAGCTCTTAAGGCCTTTCTTAGTTAAGGCCTCATGACCTTAATTTATGTTTTTTTATTTCTAAACAGCTAGTTTTATGGGAAGCTGACCTGGGAACTGGCCTTTAGCAGAGCCCCTGCCCTTTGGGATGACAAAAGTTGCCAGCTGCCACACTGAAAGCACGCCAAGAAACCAGAGCAGGTAGAGTGCTTGGGAAGATTACTGGCCAGAATGCAAACCACAAGCATGGCAGAGGATGAAATAAGACAACGAGCAACAAGAAATTAATTTGTGGGTTAAAAATGCAGAGCAGAGGCTCCCCAAACAAACCTCAGCCCTGCCAGGGGTATGGAGGGAGGATCCCATGTCCTGTGGGAGTTCAGCTGAACAGTGGAGTGGGAGGAGATGAAATCCCAAATGAGACATAAGAATGATGAGAGAGGGAGGACAAAAACAGAAAAGCAAAGGAAGGAGAATGGACCAATGAAGGGGGAATAAACTTGGAGTGCTTCTGAATACTGTTGGAGTTAGGATATAAATTGCAGACTTTATTCACCACTTAAAGAGCTGCTTCAAGAACAACTGCATTATTGAAGTCAATATACAACTGCTGAGGTGCTCCACAAACACCAGCCTGGGTAATGTACCTGTCCTGCAACACTCACCATCAAACTGAGCTGGGTAAACCTCACCCAGTCAGCCACGAGTAACAACTGCCCAAACCTCTGCCAGGTCAGCACTTTTCCCAAATTTCAGCTATATTTGCACACCCACAGTTAGCAGCTGACAAGTCATACATGAGGGAAATTGCCTCCCTCTAAAAAAGAGCTGCTGTCAGAGCTGTTCTGTTCCCCAGGGAAATAATTCACACAAGTTGTCACAGAAGAGTGGCTGCACTCTGAATAGTCACTGCAGTGCTCACTCCTGCCCCACACCCAGCCCAGCACTGTCCCACTGCTTCTCTTCAGCTACTGAGTACCAGGGACAAGTTTTCTTCCTTTCATTTCCTTTTAAATTCCTCATGGCTCCATAAGGCTGGCAGAGGGAAAACAAAAGTCTGATTCTGGTTCTTTTCTGGTTGAAAGAACCAGACTAGAGCCAATGGATCTACCAAACCAAACTCTCTCTTAGGCAGAGCTGCAGGAACAGGTTGGTGGGCATCACCCAGGGATGGCTCCTGCCTGCTTCACTGGTGCCTGGTAAGCACAGTCAGTGCTTGAAAAGACAGGGATGGGCCACTCTCACCTGAGTGGTTTCACCCTGCACCTTAGCACTGCAAAGCTGGTGGGGAAGTCTGGGCATCTCCCTGCACTTCAGTAGCCACCTTCACACCCAGTTCTGGCAGCATCTGCATCTCTGCCTCTAGAAGGACTCCCTGTATTTCCTTTTTCAGAATCTTTTTTTCTTCTCCTTCTTGGCAGGACCAAGGAGGGGAGGATGCATCCTTGGGGCTGGATGGGGAGGATGGGCTGCCTTGTATGAGCTGGAGTGAAAAGAAGATGCTGGGTGGTGACCAGACAGGTCTGTGAGTGCCAGGAGATGGGGGCTCAGAGACTGATATCCCCAAGAGAGGAGGATGCAGAGAGAGGGATTTTCTAGGGAGAAAAGACTAGATGACCTTTGGAGGTCCCTTCCAGCTCAGACATTCTGTGATTCTATGAAAAAGCAACGTGCCATCCATGTTCAGGTTGCAAACCTTTGCAATGATGCAGGACTGGGCATGGGAGATGTTTTTATATACATCACACTTTGTTTTCATTTTTCCAATGTAAACCCTAAAAGGAAATCTTTATAGTTTTGCTTTGAAGATCATTTAAATAACTGTTTCATTCCCTAATCAAAGGGAAGGGAACACCATAAATGTCACAGTAATTTTAGTTACTTCCAAAAACATTTGTAAAGATTTTAATATCATCTACTATATGTGAGCAGTATCACCCTAAGTAAGTGAATCCATAAAGAACTGCTTTTATTATAAGGTAATATTACCCTCAGTATTCCTGAAGCACCTCTGGTTTGGCTAATGGAGATACTCCTTCCAGATAAGCCCAGGATAAAAAGATGATGTGCAACACTGAAAACCCTGTGTGAATTTGGGATAGACACAGAATTTCAGATCCATTGTAAACATGACAATGAAGTGAAGTATAATACATCTCTATGTGCCAAACCTCCTGTCTAGTTTTGTTTGGGTCACATAACAACCTGAACTTCAAGTACCCATTCTTCTCCAGGCAGCACCTCACAGTCTCAGACAGCAAGCAGAATAACTGATGTTCTACTCACACATTTACACACTGCCACGTCAGCTTTTGGACTGTGCTGTGCCCCAAGTTATCACAGCTGCACAACAGGCTGCCCAAACTTGCAAAGAAAGCATGGACAGAGATCCTGCTCTGCTGAGCAGCGTGCCCAGGAATGCTCTCAGCTCTAACACACCATGCCAAGATTCACAGGACCTGCACAATTCCCACCCTGACACCACCACCAGCCAGAGTTCCTGTCAGGACATCACACCTGAGCTCTGTCAGCAGGAGCCACCTTCCACACATTTATTAAGCTGTCTTCCAACCTATGTAACCTCCACTTGACTATAGGGGGAGAGAAAAGAGGGCAGACCTGTTTATTTATCCATGCATTCTAGACTGGCACCCCTCCTGCAGAGCATCCAGGGCCTGCCTTGGCTCACTCCCACAGGTCTCCTAAGCAGTGACAGCATGATATGGCCATAAGCCTCAGCATTTCTTCCACTGCTGTCCAAAATGTTCTCTACAGCAACAGTGAATATTGTCCAACATAATCAGACATTGAGTAATGTGAAGCTAAAAGAAGACAGAGGGAGCAAGCAGTGACAGCCAAGGCTCCCCCCCACCAGCAGAGCCAGCCCAGGGCCTGGACCAGAGGCACACAACCAGCACCAGGCATTCAGTCTGCACCTCCTGCCCAGAGCCCTGGCAGGGCTGCTCTGGTGTGTGTTCAGCAGTCTCTCCCCAAATGTTTAGCTCTCTTGTTCATTTTCTCCTTCAAAAGACAGCTAATAATGAGAACCAAGCCTGCCCACAGTGTGTGGACACAAGTGGCTTCCAGCCGTCCAGGGGAAGAGCATCACTTCAGTTTTATCTGTCTGGAGCTCCAAAATAGGCACCCCTCTGGCTGTCTTGCTCTGACCACACTCTCAGCCAAAAAATAAGCCAAGAAACACTTTCTGCAGGCCGGAATTAAAAACCAAACCAGACAGCATTGTTAGCACCTGAACAAAGAGCCATTAACTGAGGTCTGCAGGCCAGTCCCCCTTGCCTGGCTCTGCCCGGGCAGCCAGGGCACACGTCCTGGGCACTGCTCTAAAGGGGAAGAGCTCAGCAATCTTACAGAAGGATGGGGCATGGAAGAGCCTTAAATGCCAGTACTGAGGGCTACACCAAAGCCTTTGTCAAGCTTTGAAAACAGGAAGATACATCCTACAGCAGGGAATCATGACCTGGGGGTTTTGTAGAGTAATGAATAATTGATGTGCATCACCCTACAGGACATCTGCCACTGAAAAGCTACATCCTTGGAGCCCATTTTAACCCGGGATAGTTCTCATTGCAACGTGAGGACAATGGCAAAACCTGAGCTAGAATCCTGCTGAAATACACCCAGTTGTACATGGAACTAGGGCTGAGCCATACCCCCGAGCTCAGAGCCACCAGCAGAGGAGCAGCAGTGAGGCAGGAGATGTTCACACCCCCCAGGCCAGCACTTCAACCTCCACACCACATGCCCCTGCCTTCTCCCCAGGGGCCAGGCACAGGCAGGGAGCTGAGTGAGCCCTGTTAGTGTCAGCCACTCCTTACAGAGCAGCACAGGCACCAAACCAACAGCCAAGAAGGGTCTGGTTTCAAAACCTTTATCACACTTTTTTGGCTCATCTCTTTTCCTCCCCCCATCCCACTAGTTTTGTAACAGGGACTGCTGCACCTACTGAGTTTGGATGGCTGCACTACTGCTCTGCTTTCTGCAAACTAGCAAACACTGAGCAAGCAAACAGTTGCATATGGTTATTATTTTATATTTTTTTTCCTTTATTATCTGCACAACATGTCTGTTGGAAATTCCTGAGGCACTTTTTCAGCCTAGCACGTACCATGAGGTAGCTGAGACAAGTCACCTCCTTCACTGAGACATTACATCAGCATGCCCTCTCCAGAAAAGATAAAATATTTATTATGATTAATACAAAAGGCATTACAGACAGAGCATTTCAGGAACATCAGAACTGATTAAAACTTAAAATAATACCATACGTAATAGCTTCCTCTACTTTGGGATCTGGAGGACTGTACTGAAGGTCTTTTACCATCTTAGAAACCACATTAAAAGACGTTTTTACACAATTTCTCTTTAGGCTCTGTGAGAAGTCCAAGTAAAAAGCACACTAACTTCAGACTCTAACCTTTCCAAACTCACCAAGGGCAGGAAACCTTGATGCCACCTTTTGTACCAGCAAGCACTGCCTGGGTAACCTGGAGCCTTGCTTTTATTTTACTGAGGTAATGAGAAGTAATAAAGCTTTGATGGCAATTTGCAGTCCTGCCTGATGGATGCCAGCTGAGCTTGGTGCAGGTCAGCTCTGGTGGGGCTCAGAACCAGGAGCAGCCTGGCTGAGCCCCTGACCCCAAGAGCTCAGCAGCTGTTTGTGCTCAGGTCCTTCCTTCACCCAGTGCCCCAGTAAAAGCAGCAGCCACGCTGTGCCTGGCCCTGGGCCCTGCTGGTCCCACCACTGCCTGGGGCACCACCAGCCTGCCCCTTACAGGGCAGGACACCTCCTCTGCCTGCCCTGCCACCCTCCTGGCTCCTCCGCCCCAGCCCTGGCACAGGGAGCTGTGGAGATGTCTGTCCTGTATTTCTGAAACACCTTAGAAAGCCTCTGCACTCCTCTCCCCTCCCCTTTAGTGAAGGCCAGCGTGGTTTTGGGCTAACACTTTCTGGAAGGCTGGGCTGGAAAACATTGCACTGCCAGGTCCTGCACCCGAGTCACAACAACCCCACCTAACGTGGTGGGAAGAGACCTGGAGGGATAGAACCTGGGGGTGTTGGTCAAGAGACAGATAAACATGAGCCAGCAGTGTGCCCAGGTGGCCAAGAAGGTCAACAGCATCCTGGCTGGTACCAAAAATAGTGTGGCCAGCAGGACTAGGGAGGTGATTGTGCCCCTGGACTCAGCACTGCAGAGGCTGCAACTCAAATACTGCGTTCAGTTTTGGGTCCCTCACTACAAGAAAGACACTGAGATGCTGGAGACTGTCCCAAGAAGGGCAGTGAAGCTGGGGAAGGGCCCACAGAACATCCCCTAGAAGGCAGATGTGGGGTTCTTTAGCCTGGAGTAAAGACAGTTGGGGGAGACCTTATCACTCTCTACAACCACCTGAGAGGAGGTTCACAGCAGGGTGGGGGTCAGTCCCTTCTCCCAAGAGACAAGGGATGGGACAAAAGGAGATGGCTTCAGGTTGTGCAAGAGGAGGTTTACAATGAGCATTAGGGGAAAAGTCTTCACCAAAAGGGTTGTCAAGCACTGGAAGAGGTTGCTCAGGGAAATGGTGGATTCACCATCCCTGGAGGGATTTAAGAGACGTGTAGATGTGGCACTTAGGGATGTGGTTTAGTGGTGGATTCGGTAGTGCTGGGTTAATGGTTGGACTTGACCTTAAAAGTCTTTCCCAACCTAAAAGATTCTATGATACCATTCTCTCCATCTCTTGAATTAAGCAGTTTTACACACTGACCACAGTCCAGTGAAATATTTCATTTTCTTGGGCTGACTGAGCCAGGCTACAGCCAGGACCCTCGAGGTGGAGAAGTGTTGGCTGGACAGAAAGGGGCAGATCTTCCACAGCCTGTCCTGGTGCAAAGGGAGGAGGAAGACAAAGCCAGGGTCACTTTGGAAGTAAGGCTGTGCAAGATAAACAGAGACCAGAAATGCACTGATGAAACTGCTGAGGAGGGATTCCTCAACCATCTGTTTATACTGTGCAGGAGATAAATCTGAATTAGCACAGAGGACTCCAGTTTCAATAGGAAATGCTGGAGGCTTTGTGCTGCCTTGAAATAAATAAAAAAAAATAGAAACAATTCTACATAAAGGCATCTTTTGAACTCAGTAAGAATTGCATTTAGCTCGCAGGAGTTTTGTATTATACCTAATCCTGAAAGATAACATAAAATTTACCACAGAACTAAAAACTAGCAGTTGTTTCTTTATGAATTACAACATTTGCTCATTATGCTGCTTACTCACAAACAGGCTAACATGAAAACAAATATACCTGGTACCTTAAACCCATTCATTTTGCAATCCAAAGAACAAGCAGGAGCAAATTCAGCTGGGAGGAACAGTTTATTTGGGAAAAAGATGAAAGCTGGGATCTGCTTAAGAACATTTTACCAGAGACTTACTTAAAAAAAAAAGCATTATCAATGAGAAACAAGGAATACCTGCCTGAATCATCACACTGCCTCAGTGAAGTACAAATAGCTATAAAAATAATCTGCAGTAGGGCAATTAATATACATGAGATGATTGGGGGGAAAAAAGGTGGGGAAAAAAATCAATATTGCCCAGAGTAAAGGCCAGTAATAAATTTCTAAGCACAGCAAGCTGAAGAAGAATCTCAGCAATGACGTTGGTCCTTTGCAGGACAGAAATGATAAAAGTGTCAATCAGGCTAAACATGCTCAATAAACAGATTGGTTCTGCCTCTGGGGCTGAGAAGAAGCTCGTGTGAGATTCACCCTTCCTCACCAAATAAGTCTTTCTGCCAAAGGTACTTCTTTATTCTAGCATTGTGCTGGTCCATTTGGATTTTCCAAGTGTTGTTTTGATGGTCAGTGTTTCCTTTCTTATTGTCCTGTACAGTGTTTCCCTGGACTGAGCTTTTCTTTGTGTTCCCATCTGCTAAGTGAACCTGAAGTGACTCCCCAGGGAAGTCACGTTGGTAGCAGTCTTAGGAGATCCTGAAATCCCTCCACTCTTGTCCTCCACCCACCTGCCCTGACAGCCAGGTCCAGTTTACTCAGTGCTTCTGATGGTTTAATTCATGCTTAGCTATGATAAATACTTTCTTTGCTGGCAGGAGCTTGGAAGCGTATTAAGCAGCAGCTGTATCAGCACTTTTGTATAAAAAGCTGGCTTAGGAGGTTTTGAAACACTGACATTGATTTTCAATTAATCTTGGACTACAGGAGAAATTCTCCAGCAGTGGCAGAAAGCTGAAACTATGTCAGTGTTTGTTAAAAGTAGATCAGCTGGCCGAGGTTTGGGTAGGGCTGCCAGCCCTCCATCAACCCCTGACCCAAACCCAGAGCACTCACCACCAGATCCAGCCCATAAAGCCATCCTTAATCTTGCCCAAACAAGGTTTTCCTGAGCAGGACCACAGAAAAATTGTCATGGATTCCATCCAAGGAAAAAACATCCTGAAACTTGGACCAGTTTGAAAAAAGGAAGACAATAACCACCAGACAATAACCACCAGACAATAACCACCAGACGTTTAAAGATAAATTTAACCCCCCCACAGTCTTGTCCTTACCAGCTGCTTTGTGTTCCCCCACCCCCCAACACTGCAGTGCTCTTTTCATTTGTGTTTGAGTAGTACAGAACAACAAAGAAGTTTAACTGAATAATTATATAGCAAACAAACCCCATTCAATGTATTAGGATGTCTTCTAGAACACTATGTTTTTATTTTTAAAGCATTTCTATATATATATGCTGGATCCTTTGTAAATGTTTGGCTTGCCTTGTTTCTTTTCAGAACAACAAGTAAAATTTAAACAAAGCACAGAACAAAACATGCTGGGTTTTATCACAGCAGCTCTTCGTGAAGCCCTGAGCTTTTGGGTGTGTGGTGGAGAAAGGACATTGTGCAGGTTTCCTCCTAGATTGCTTTTATCTATTTGTTGTACTTATTTCATATTCATCTAAGGAGCTAGAAAAACATCAAATTAACGAAGGCAAATAAAAATGATACACTTTCTAAAAGTATGTTTGGAGGGAATATTTGGGTGGATAATATTTGGTGAGGATTTTTAAGGAAAAGGTGACACGCTCACAGCTTCATAACAGCAAATACTTTATGGGGTGTTACTCCTAGCTATAATAAGCATTTGCAGCATATATCTCTATTAAGACAGACCATAACACAGTTAACTAATGTATAAGATGAGTGATCTTTTCTATTTCTATGTTTTAGTATACTCAACATTATTTTCCTTCCCATCTGAAATCCTCTGGCTCCTATTCATCCGTCCTTCTAAAAGGTGATTTTCGACACGTTCAAAGCCTGTGTTTAGGAAGCATTATTTGCCCATAAGAGTCACAGGCTGCTAAGCAGATTTAGAACCTTGTACATAAGTTATCCTTGCTAATCTTTGCTTAAGAGGAAGTTGAGGCTGATAGGACAGCTAAGCAGCTTTCAGGCTTGTACTGAGTCACGCCTGGCTGCTCATCGTGGTGGTTTCCCTGCTAAATGATCGGTCCCAAATGAGGTACTGGGGGGAAAGACAAAGGGGGACAGGCAGAAGGCAGCCTGGGTTGTCTCTCAACCCTCTGCAAAGCACAATTTCCTGAGCCACCGACAGCTTCTGTGTGGAGCTGGGCTGCAGGGGACTTCAGGAGCCTTGCAGGGGAAGGATTCGAGCAGGGAGTGAATAACCACGTACCCCACAGAGGAACTGCTCTGGTGGGTAACACAGCAACACATTTATCACTCATGAGCTTCAGTGAGTCCAGGGGTCTGCCTCATGCACGTGAAAGCCACTGAAAAATTACATTGTTCATAATCAAATATTTCACCTTTTTAATTACTCTTCAAAGCTTCTCTCTTACAGAAAGGAAACACAAAGCACCAAATCCTCCTTTCCTGTCAGTGTGTATGCTCCCTGCAGGTGATGCCACCCAGACACTGGGCATTGCCAGCTGCCTGTGCCAGTCCCACCTCTGATGGGAGGAAGGGCCAGGCCATCCCCTCCTGCACTCACTGGTGGACTCTTCTGGGAAAACACCACGAGTTTTAGAAAAAGTCTTACTAACATCCCTACTACAGGCCAAATCCTGAAGACATCATACCAGAAATTTTTCTAGAAATACCTTTTTTTTATTATTATTGTTATATAGCAGAGGGAATTTACTCTGCACCACACAACCACCATGCATCCAGCCCCACGGGTGTGTGCATCCCAACAGCCAGTGGTGGACCTGACAACGTCCTGCCCCTGGGCTAACCCTGACATGCTGGGAGGAGAGGCTCTGGCAGCAGAGCTGCCCTGTGGCTCAGCTGGTGAACTCTAACAAAACTCGCACATGAACAGCAGTGCCCAACAGCCCACGTTACCACACGCCAGAGGCTTTGGGGGGTGGCACAGAGTGACACAGAGAAGGGATGTGGAGTACCCTTCCCTCCCCACGCTGGGCCAGTGACACTGTTGGCAGCTCAGCCTGACACAGGGAGTGCAGGATCCCATCTATTTTCTCATTTGAAGAGAGACATCTAATCTGTTGGAGAAAAGTATTGACTTCCTTTTACTTCAGTTGGAGTTGCACATATTTAAGTGCAAAGTACACATAATTTAGGTGTCTTTGGGTGTAAATAATCTCACAGACTACATCTCAGACTACCACGCTTGTTTCTTTAAACAAGGCAGAAGACTTCATTCTCTCCACTCCGTAGATCTCATCCATTCACAGTAGATGGAAAATAAACAGGTATTAAAGCAAGAATATGTATAATTACAGGTTTTTCAATAAAAGCAGCAACTGACAAACGCAGAGCTTTTTCCAGGCCAACCTCTGACAGCACTTTGCAGCCTCTCAGAGGAAGAAGTGGCTGAAGCAGGGGCACTGCACAGCCTCACTTCCCAGTGATCAATAGCTCTGGGATGTGGCTCATGCTCAGGCAGCTTCTCTTCCCTCCCCAGCAGGGGCCTGCCTGCTCCAACAGTCAGACCACAGAAAACAGTGGAGAGGAAACAGGGAACAGGCTTTCTGTTCCCTAGGGGGAGAAAAAGTTTATCTGTCCTTGGCAGAGTTAAGTTCTCTCCCCCACCCTACATGTCTCAGGTTTTAATTATTCATGGTCTGTTTTGTTTTATTTTTCTCCCCACTTCTTTTCCAGCTCCAACCTCAGCCTGAGAAAAACCCAGCTTTCCCCCCAAAAGGCTGTTTTCCTGTTTAAACACAGCCACGACTGCCTTCCTCACAACTTTTTGTTTCATGTTCTCCCCTGTATATCCTCCAGAGAAGTCCCTGTTCCCCTTTGCACTTTGTAGGAAACAAATCCATCAGGATGAAGAAGACCCCCAGGGCTTCTCTCAGCTGGCACTGACAGCACACAGCCTGTGTGCCACCCCTGGCAGGGCTCAGCTTGTGCTTCTTCAGCAGAGACAACAGCCCTTTATCCCCTCTCCCTGCATCTGCCTTTTCACCCACCCAGTCTGGCACCCAAACACCACGCTAACCACCCTGCAACGGATGAGCTGGGGATGCTCTAACTCAGGAAGTCATTTGGTAAAATTAACATTTAGAAGCAGGCACCAGTAGTTATTTCACACATTATTAACTTATATTACAATTCAAATAAGCTTACAGCTGGCAAAAAAAAAGTCTCTTCTGTAAAGTGATCTCAAACATAATAGGCTTAATCAGAGATAAATTAAATTAGTCAGTCATGCATACTACAGCATATTAGCACTGAGTAGTTATTAAATACATTTTTCTGTTATCAGTTGTTCAGGCAATATTGTAGGCAAACAAAGTGCATGAGGAACCAGTAAATAAACTTTATGTTTGGGAGGCTACAGGTTTGACATTTCCTGGGTTTTATCAGAACGTTACATGATCTTTCCTACTAGAATTGGCACCAGGTTAAGTCCCCATAACTGATTCAACTTCACTCCCAGGCAATTAGCCAGAAGCAGAGCAGACAGAGCTAATGAATACCTAGACAGCAGATGTTCGGCGTGGTTTTGTGTTTTGGAGGGGATTTCAGACAGGGAAGAGCATCCACGGGTGAGTCAGAGCTGCTCACAGGGATGAAGAGGAGACAGGCAACGTTTCTGTCTGTTATCAGATTAATCTTTGTGTTCAGGGCTTTTCAAAACTTATTTTCTCCTTTGCTTCTGCTACTAGGGTTTGGGAAGGTCTGGTAGTTGTGCAATATTGAGCAGCATTGCTCTTGCCTTGCTGCTGTCACCACTTCCCTTGGTGCTGCTGCCACCCCAGCCAGCAGCATCACCTCCATCTCCAGCTGAAAACGTGTCTGAGGAAGAATGCAACACAGAATCACTCCCACTCTCTTTACAGGAGGAATCATTACTTCTGTGATAGGAGCCTAAACCCACACCTTGTTCTTTCATCCATCTTTCAGAAACCCATCAGCAGAGTACCTGGAAAAATCATAACTCGCCGAGCCTGACCCTGAAGCCTGGGGAGCACACCTGACATTCTCTTACTCTCTGCACATTTAAAACTCAATGTAAGGTGACAAGAACATTAAGCTGCCCACAGAGCAAAATGTGAAACTAATCAGTATCTGTTCTGAGCCACAGGTACGATAATTGGAAAATTAAAGTGCCTGTGAACTGCTCGGGCTGGCGGCATCAAAAAGCAACACCTTAAAATGATTAATGGAGACAAATGTATGCGACTATTGCTATTGACAACAACTTCAGATAATTGCAGGCTAAAAGAATAACACCATAGTTCTCATTTATTTTCTCTATGGCTCGTCCCTTCCAAGAATCTCCTGTTAGGAAACAGTAACCAGTGCCATGGCCCTCCCAGGAGCGGGCACCTGACGTGCTCCACCACGGCGACCTGTGGCTACCTGAGGTGCCACAATAACTATCTTAAATAAACTATCTTAAAAACTAGATAGGAGATATATATTAAAATATATATGCACACACACATATATATATGAATCAATGTGACTTTTTCAGGGTTCCTCTCCTTTAAAGTACTGATTTAAAAAAAAACAAACAACTTTTGGGACCTCAGAATTGAGTCCCAAACAGAAAGGATTAAACAGGATCTATTTTTAAAGAAAACATTGAATCTTATTGAGAGGACCCTGACTCCCAAGGCAAGCAGGGGTTTCACTGTATCCCTTAGGTCAAGGTATGCAACATGCTTAGGAGTCACCTTGGAAAGAAAATTATCACTACAGGCAACAACTATCAGTGGAGCTCGGAGGAGCAGAAGAGAGTGCCCACTTCTCCACCCTGCCCACACCCTGCCCACCACCTCTCCTGAGCAAGGCTGTGCTCAGTCTGTTCCAGCCCTGTCCTTCTCCAGCAGGCTCTAACAAAACTCGCCTGCTCTGCAGAAGAGGCAGAACTCCCTCCCGTTGTTTATTTCTGTTCCCATGAGAAGTGGCATTGGATGGGAACACCCTTGTGGAGATGCAGCTGTCCAAAGGCAGGATGTTCTCACGCGCTACGTCTTCTGTCCCTTTCAGTCACCCACAATGGAAAAATACAAAAGGATTATTAAAGAGTCACACACATATTTAAAATACGGTTGGGAAAAAGAGACTGTGACAAAGAAGACCTGCAGGTACAGGTCTACAGTATAACTGTGGCCAGTAAAGGTAGCAGAGACAGAAACATTAACATCTAAAATATAGGAAATCTGGGTTTATTCTGTTGCTGTACAAGAATTTCTTGCATGACCTCGGACAATCTCTGAGGTAAACCAAACAAATCTCCCTGTGATTTTGGATTCCATCCCATATAAGGGGAAAGCTTGAGCCACTCTCAGAAACTTTGCACAGGACTTCCAAGGGTGCTGAGAACAGAGTTTGGGATGAGTTGGTGGGCTGAAGATTGGCTGAATGGGTGGGACTGGAGGGCAGTGATCCGTGGCACAAAGCCCAGCTGCAGGCAGGTCATGGTGAACCCCAGGGGTCAGTACTGGGGCTTGTACTATTCAATATCTTCATTCATGACCTGGATCATGAATCAGGGTTAGCCAGGACTGCTGATGAGTGATGGAAACTGGCTTGGTGAGTGCATCCTCCAGCTACCTCAGTGCCCTTGAGTAGATCCCGCCAGTCCCCATGGACTTGTGTGTGTCTAAGTGGTGCAGCAGATCACTGACCATTTCCTCTTGGATTCAGGGGGCTTCAGTTTGCTCCCTGTCCCTGTCTTCCAGCTCAGGGGGCTGGGTATCCAGACAACTGCTCTCTAGTAAAGACTGAACCAAAGGTGGCACTCAGTACCTCAGCCTTTTCCTCACCCTTGGTCACTACGTTTCTCCCTGCATCCAATAAAGGGTGAAGCTCCTTTTGGTGCTAATGTATTTATAAAAACATCCCCAGCAGGCTAGAAGAGATGACACAGTTCTTACCTGTATCTATCCTCTCCTTACCCTTTGTTGCTATCTTTTTCTTTGCTTATGCTGTCTTTACTTTGGCTTACACCTTTGCTTTGCAAAGAACTAAGAATGGAAAAGTGTCCCATCCTTTGCAGGATACTAGTCCTCTAGTCCACAGGACGTGTGAAAGAAATCCTGCTCCCTCTTCTTTACCCTGCAGTCAGGGGGTAGCTGGAAGAAAAATCATAGCACTTCTTTTTCATTAGGTGACAGAAGAAAAGCCCAGATCCCTCCTTCACTCTGATGGCTGGAGAGCAGGGAAACGAGTGGGTTTTATTGCTTATAACTGGTTTATGCCCTGAATCTCCTCTGAGTGGGGATATGAAAGAGAAGGCTGTACCCTCTGCCCAGTACAGAAAGTGAGAGCAGGGAGCAGGTATTTCCCTCATGCATTTTGTGTAGACATTTCCACAATACAATATATATGTAAAAAGCAAAACCCAAGATTGAGTCATCTGGAGAAATAAGGCAAAAACTGTGTGAGAGCAGAGGTAAAAACCAAAACTGAGGGCACAGTGCAGGCAGGCACGGAGGGTGGAACATGAAAAGAGCACGCTTAAAGGTAATGCATGCACTCTGACATCTCTTCCACTTCAAGGGAAACATAAAGTAAGGAAAGACTGGTTGGCTTTTATCGTTCTCCTCTGAAGCATTCACATACCAAGGAGTCAGGTATTCTGAGGTACAGTTTCAGAGGGACTGTCAAATGCACCATGCTCACAAAATGGTGATTTACAAAGTTTAAAGTACAGGCTGTCCCTTTTCAAAGCTCTGTAAAGAAGGGCCCTTCCACAAGCACATGGGCTCAACCTCTCCACCATCACTGCCACGTGGTTCCCATCAAGTGGCACATGAATCTCACCACAGAAAAGGAAAACCTCACCCCTCAAAATTCATCCTGAAGCTCAAACCATCACTACAGTTCCAATGTCCTACTCAGAGTTAAACAACAACTAGTAGATTAAAAAGCTCTGAATATGTACTTGATATCCTCTTCTGTTACTCTACTGCACTCTCTCTGCTCTCTTCCTATCCTTAGTGATAGGACAAGACTCACAGGAGGAGGTTCTTCTCCCACACAGACACCGTAGACCCAGTAGTCTGATTTCTATTATTCAGTTTAACTCCTGTTGCCTCTCTCCATCCATCCTCACTGAGACATAAATTTCTTAACATCCATTCCCCAAATGTAACTCCCTCATTATTCACAAGCATATTACTGGCTTCATTTTGCACATGTTCTCTTTCCCCTGTCCCAGCTAAAACCTCTTTTAAAAGATCTCTTCACTTCTCGCTCCTTAATTTTCTTCTTTACCCTAGAGCAGCATTTCTTGTTATTAGCTATGATATATTTTTCAAAATCACCTGAAATACTCCTCAAAACCTCACGTTCCACATTTCCTCTTTTATGTCTGACATGCCTCTACTCTTAGATTCAAGAATTACAGAGTACCCCAGGGTTCAGATAAGAGGCATTCACTGAAATACTGGATGAATGCTGCAGGATGAAAAACCCAGAGTATCAACAGGGCCTGGACAGTCCATCAACACTGCAGCAATCACAAACTCCCCCAGCATAAACAGTAAGTAAACTGCCCGATGCATACTGGTTTTATTGTCTGCTTCCAATGACTCTATCTTATTCTCACTATCAATAAAAAATATTGATTCAGGGAGGCATAAAGTGAATTTAATGAAGAATTTTTAAACCTCTCATAAAATGATGGATCTGCTAAGCAAACACATTGATTTTGAACGCACTGGTGTAGTGAACATCACTACAGTGCCCACGAACGTGGAGGTGGGCAAAGGCAGTGCCAGGATTTCCTCTAACAAGCCGTGTTCTTCACGGATCTCACAATCTGGCCTGCAGGCTCCTTCTTGGCAAAGGACACTTCGGCCTGGGAGTATTTTCTTGCCACAAATTTTCATAACTAATTAAATCCGGGTCATTTTTATGTTGTTAGCAGAGCTAAGGACATTTTCTATGCTTGTTAGTGGTCTTCAAAAAAAGGGCTTTGATTTTCACAAACATGAACCTTGGCAAGTGATAAATCCATAGAGCTGCACAGTCAGATCACTTGGGGCATGGAAGGCAAACTGAGTTAAAAATAAACAGTTTGACTTATCCACCTTCTGTTTCTTGTAAGCAATATTTACAGTTCTTTTTATCTGTGAGGCTTTCCAAAGTTATCCCTGCTCTCCAAAAGAGACTTAAAGAATGTTTTAACACACTTTTAAGCACACAGTCCTTCAGCAGTGCAGAGGCTGTAAACGTCCATTGGAAGGATGACCCCAGAGAAAGCTGCCCTCAGCACCTCAGCCCATTGCTGTGTTAATCTGCACTGGCAAACTCGGGTTTGATGCATCTTTAGGGCTAAGAAAGGGACACTTTAATATCTCTGTTTAGATATTAAACTGGCCTCACATGAATTGTCTCATGCAGAAAAAAAAAATAATAAAAAAATCATGGTGAGAGGATTAATACCCAGCTCTGAGTAATCAGCCTGGGAGCTGAAAAGCAGATGGATGTTTCTGTACCTGCATCCTCACTAGTATGGAAGGACTGGCAAACAAAATCAGGCAAATATTTATAGTGCTGCTACCCTGCTGATCTCAAAGCCTGCAGTCTCCTCAACAGCTGTGCAGACTTTCTGTCTTCAGCACATTTGTGTTGCTGACAGTGATTTAACCGCAATAAACTGAAAGAAGGTAGATTTAGGTTAGCTCTAAGGGAGAAATACTTCCTTATGGGGGTGGTGAGGCACTGGAATACATTGCCCAGAGAAGCTGTGGATGGCTTATCCCAGGAATTGTTCAAGGCCAGGCTGGATGGAGCTTTGAGCAACCTTATCCAGTGGAAGGTGCCCCTGCCCATTGCAGGGGGTTCTACTTTGGAACTAGGTGATCTTTTAAGGTCTCTTTCAACCCAAACCATTCTACAGTTCTGAGATTCCACAACTGCTGTTGCAGGAAAGGAGAAAGGATCCAGTTGTTGCATTACTCCTATACACCCAGTAAGAATAAAAAGCCTGAATGTGACTCTGCAGAAACAAGGAAATGACCTCTTGTAAGATGTATCACTTTACCAGCTGGCATGTAAATCACAAACAGATATCCAAACATCCAGCTTCTGCATGAAGAAGGTGGATGGATTCCATATATTACTGCTGTTACAGTCCCTTTTTCCTTCTTGGCTCTGTAGCAGAGGCAGCAGAAGGGGACATGTGCCTATAACTCATTCCTCAGTACCCATCTTCCCCACACTATCCCATAACCACCTCCTCTGTTGGAACAAGCTGAAATCCCAGCCTCTGTGCTGGGGCTAATCAGGGATAAGCACATCATCTCTCTTCTGCTACTCTTCACTTCAAGGACAGTGACCTCAGAGCATTATTATTGAATTACCAAGCAATAATTCAATATTGCAAGGTCTTAAACTGCTGCAAATGAGACCCACCAGAGCTCAGCTGTCTGCGAGGTCTGACCTCTGGAGCCTCTTGTAAGGATGGCTTTTGAGAAAGTATAGTAATTCTGCTGAGATGGAGAGAGCCTGCAGCTATGGAAGGAGTGCCCAGGTTCAACTGTGCTTGCATTTAAGTAGATGGATGGGTGTGTGCCAAACTGGTTGTCATCAGGAGGAAAATGATAGCAGAGAAGGTTCTAGCAGCTTGGAAGACTCACAGTCACCAGCAGACACCTGCAGTCCTTAAGATCTGTCTGTTTGACTCTATGGGTGTCTATCTGATTGACTTGGAGGGAGGGAGGGAGGGATGGAGGGATGGATGGATGGATGGATGGATGGATGGATGGAGGGATGGATGGATGGATGGATGGAAGAGTTTTGTGAGATTCTGGGGCAGCTCTGGGATTCTGGGACAGCTCTGATCACTAGAAAGACAGATGTATGTGGTTGAAGGAAAATACCTTGGATAAAAGGTGTCTCCAAGAGGATTCTCTGGTGGCTGGTAGTGGAATATTTAGTTCAAGCTTTTAGGTGAAGTTAAAAGTAAGAGCTGTTTCTCAGTGCAGGAATGGGGTTCCTGAGGAGCATTTGGAAAAGCCAGTTGTCATGCCCTTTGGAAAAGAGGCTTTAAGAAGATGACTGTGGCTGACTGCTTTCCAGTGCCACATGAAGGATTAATTCTTCTGGTGAGGTTGGACAGGATTAGGTGGCTTATTCATGCTTGGCAAGAGTGTTTTCACAAGCAGTGCCACGGCTGGAATAAATTGAAGCACAGCTCTACTGAAATCAATTAAAATGCCAGATATTCAGGAACTCAGCCTTCTGGGGCTCGTGTTACCACAAAAAATACTTCAGCAACAATTTTTCCAAGCATTAGGAGAAACAGTTTTGAGACAAGATCTTTCCTACTGTATGTAAAATAACAGCTTTTAAGTGTTAAGTTTTACTCCTAGGCTGTATTGAACTTTATATGATACTTGTAACAGAAAGAGCTCAGTTAGGAATGTGTCATTTCATTCTGACAAGTGGTACAAACACACAAGGAATCCCAGGCAGTGCATGAAAGTGCAGAGGTCTGAACCTGAACAGGAATCCAGTGTTCTGAGACTACAATATTCATGGAACATAAACATCTACAACTATTTGTACAGTTACTCTGCTTTATAAAACACAATTAATTCACGCTAACATAGCGCTTAGACCATTAATGTGTGATTTGGTGCAGAGTATTCACAGATGCATTAATTAGTAGGAATAATTTTGTCTGAATGTGCAGAATAATAAGTCAGTGGCATGATTTTCAAAGGGGTTCCCTCTGCTTGCCACTCTCCTCAGCTCCAGCGTGGGGATGTGGGAGCACCCTCAGGAGGCAGCAGCAGGGCTCTGGGCAGGCAGCTTTGGTGTTCACCTGTGATATGAACTGCACAATGAGAACAGACAACTGAAAACACCCTAACAGGCACAGTGCCAGGGACAATGAGACACAGGCATTTTTCTGGTGGGGTTACTTTACGGTTATTTAAAATGAAGAGTTTAAAAAGTATAAAGAAATTAATGACTGCAGGCAAGTTGTGTTGCAAATGTGCTTTTCCTGAGCGAGCTGTCAGTGTGTACTGAGGTGAAATACATACCTGCAAGTAAAGAAAATACATGCCTGTATTTTTAAATATTATGTTTATATTTTATTACGTCCTATTTTTCAAAGGCTGTTAAAATTACCTAGCATAAAACTAATATTTATTCCTCTATTATGAATCCACGGCAAACCCAAGACTTACAGCTATACAAACAC
This sequence comes from Merops nubicus, assembly GCF_000691845.1. Taxonomy (NCBI): domain Eukaryota; kingdom Metazoa; phylum Chordata; class Aves; order Coraciiformes; family Meropidae; genus Merops; species Merops nubicus. The sequence goes on from NW_008602111.1 coordinate 35,061, forward strand.
ATCTTATTTCATGCACCCAAGGAGAAATATCTCTTCTCCACACTTGTGGGGAATGCAGTCCAAGTGTGTGGTCATCAAGCTTTAAATCAGACACTAACATAAGGATGCATGTAAAATATTTAATCTTCTATTATTATTATTTCTTAAATTATTTGTCAGTAGTGGGTTTGGTTTATTTTTCACCTCTGCCACTTGTGGAGGTACACTGGTTTATGCTTTTTAAAGTAAATAAGCAAACAAATAAATAAAAAGAAAACTCACTTTAGAAGCAGTGGATTGTTAGGGAGAGACAGAATATACCCGGGAGAACCAGACTGGAGAACATTTGCCTTCTCCTCAATGAATCTCCAGATCCCAGGCAATTGCAGTTACAGTGCTGCTGCACAGCAGGGACTCCTGTTGTTATTGATACCTCTGACAGCCCGTGTCATGTGGGGAGGGTCCCAGAGGGTTTGGTACTGGAAGGGCAAAGCAGGATGGATGGGAACTGGAAGCAGCTTGGAAAGCCTGATGTTTCTGCCTGCCCCCCCCAGAAACAACTTCCAGCACATCCAGAGGTGCAGAACGTGGGGAGAGCAGGTTCTGACAGGGGGCTGGTGAAACTGATAAAAAATCCCTTTTGAAAACACAGATTCTACTCCTACATCTTGAACTGCAGTGAAAGGAAACTGCACATTACATATTGCATGTAAATCATTCCAGTGGCAGGCACATGCACATTTGAACAACGTTCTAGAACTGTAAGTGTAGTTCAGAACTCCACCAGCTAGGAAGGGTCAAGTTTCCCATGTGAGGTAACGGCCTTGGGTTGCTCTCCTTCACCATCCTCTCCTGTTACCCTGCTCCCAGGAGATCAAAAACTAAAATCAGCTTGTGCTAGTTCACCTAAACAATTGGGTTATTTCTGAGAACAAAGTTGACAAGAGATACTTTTTTATATATATTTTCTTCTGTAAAAATGTTCCACCATCTCCAGAAAACCACAGGCACTGAGCAGGATGAGGCAAGGCTGCCTTTGCTATGCTTGTGACAGCTTATTCAAACTTCTCTGCACAGAACTGGGGATGAGAAATGTTCTTTGCCTGTTCTGAGCAGAGAATTCATACAGACTCCTACACAGAGACCTTTGGTGGCAACAAATTCTCCAGCTGACCTTAATCCAGGACTGCTCCTCTTGATCATGGGCACTACCTCTGAGACCACAAAGAATCTTTTGTGCCCACTCTTTTCCCTGCACTAATGTCCAGTTGCCATAGGGCAAAAGGAACCTTGAGACAGGATTCATGGGCCCTAGCTTTTGGTTCCTAAAATAGGAGACATTCAGATCTGGAATAGCTCCCTACAGAGAATGGAAAAAATAGGTTCTTCTTGAGGGCAACCTGCTCTCAAGCTTTAGATATTTTAGATCTATCTGATCTCAGAGGTGTGTTTTATGATGGTATGAGTTGTATTTCTCTTCAGAGAATACAGAAGCCTGTAGAGGTTAGCTCAGATGCCAATGTCTACGTTTCAGATGACTTCAATAGAGCAGACTAAACCTACTCATCCTGCTCATGTGCAAAGAAGTAAATAGTGGATGGGAGAGGGACCAGGTCCAGAAAGGAAAAAAAAAGATATGAGAGTTGAGAGGAAATGTTTGAGTGGCAGAAAAACCACTAGCTAGGAACCTATAAAAATCAAACAAGTCCATAAGTAATGGTTACACGTTTCTCTTCAGAGTCTGGGATTGACCCTAGAGAACTTGAGTTATGTTCCATTGGTTTTACAAACCACCACTGAAATTCACAAGGGAAATATCTCTTAGTTCTTTAATGCCTGGTGTCCACAGAAGGCAGACATCATCATCATCATCATCATTATTGTTATTATTATTATTACTACTTTTACTACTATTACTATTACTCCACTAACCCAAAAGGGAGAGAGACAAACTCTGAATCCAGACATTTCGACCCATGGTTAGCCTGTGAGCAGTAGTACATGAAATACCTTTTCTTAGTTTGTATTTTAAAAGAAGATACAAGAAGGGAGCCTTATGTCAAGCTCCCAGGAGTTAAGCAATACCACATCACAGGCATTTTTATTAGATAATCCATAATTATGATACAGATGATGCCTATGTTGATGTCTACTGCATTCAAGAGTGCAGTGTAGGTTATTTTATTGAGTAGGTTTAGGCTGCAAAGCGAAGAGCACTCTGTGACCTGCAGAACTCACAGGTAGTTCATTGCAGGAAACTAAAGGTATTTTGGGAACAGGAGGTGGAACTACAGCAAAAAGACTGCATGTAAAGGATTTCAACAGGGACAGCCCGTTTCTGCATTGGTAGTTACACATTCTCTGGGGTGCTGGATGAGCTACCTGAATCAGATGACTGTTTTCAGTTGGGGGAGACATGGCAGGAGCACAGCCATAGATTGAAATATCATCCATTGTGTTTGGAATATAGAAAATGCTACGAAAACATCCTGTACTCTGAAAAATCAATATTCCAGCCCAGACACCAGAAACAGGTCAATGTATTTGGTAAAGCTCAACAGGGACAGACATATGCTGTCTGCTCTCAGTGAGTTCATGAGCTTCAGTGTTTCAGACCTCCCATTAACCTCAGGGGTGGTTAAGTTCCAGATGACTGAGGCTGGTTTAACCTCAGTTAACCATGCCTTTATTTCCCATCTGCAAAAGAAAGATAAAATCTTGCCTTTGTTCCACTCCTCTGCTGTATCTGATCTGACAGATATTTTTCTTAAAGCAGGAACTCTGTATCTCAGCAGCACTTAACATCTCTCCTATTGCTTAATATGCTTTGCTCATCAGTGTCTGTGAGACAGGGTGAGTGTGGTTCATCTTGCAGAACACTAGATACTTGCACAGCAGGTATTTGCAGTTGAGGTACTTGTCCAAGGCTCTTTTGGCAGGCACAAGAGACAAGTGAGTGGGTTTTGGCAGCCCATTCATCTGACCTCTTTTAGATATGCCCATTTCTCTGCTTTAGCTACATCAAGAACTTCAGGCAAGTACTACCAGTGTAGACATCTATGCTGGAAATGTCCAACTGTGAGCAGAATGAAACCCACCCATCACTCACCCTTCCAAACAGGGAGACCAAATTCACTGAAATTAAAGGCATTTACACAGGGTAAATTTGTCTTGGGGTTTTTAACATTCTCATACACCTTACAATTTTCTACTCCTTTCTTTTCTTGTTGTCCTTATCTTAGACAGATTTAGGATATTGAACATGCACAGATAAGGCTCCATGACTACCTACTTTGACAGATACACAGATAAGAATGCACTGTTAAAGTGATTTAGCAAGGTTGAGGTATTTAGGAGCAGCTTTAAAGGTGCTTCAAAAGTGGGTTAGTACCACAAAGGCATCATTAAAGCATTTATAGGTTTTCCTGCTTCTTAAGGGGGGCTTGGGGTGGAAAAGAAAGGAAGGAAGCAAGGAAGAAAGAAAAGGGATTTAAATACAAACCCTCAGCATTAACTCGGTGCCAAAAATAAGAAATGAAGCTTGGGAGCATGCTTAGGAAGCTTCCAGTTATTTTGTATTTATTTATTTTCCCATTATTATTAATACACATAGAATTACTATAATTCTAATTACTTTTTCTACTATAATGTATTTTTTCTTTGTTTTCTTCTTAAACACAACCCCCTCAACTTTCTGAGGGTATTTACTTTCTAAATATACCCCCCTCAAATTGTAGAAAACAGCTTTTTCCCATTTGATTTTTTCTTTTAAATTCTGATATAAGTATGCAACTTGTATTCCCTTAGAAGCTGCTCCTAATTCTGTGCAAGACATGCAGCATTTGCTGCAGTAACTACAAGTAATTGATATTGTCACACAGATATAAATGATTGGTACAAATTTGCACATCAGATTTCTAATGTAACCACTGCCACTGTCTTAACTATAAAAGAACCTAAATGAGAATCTGTAAAATCTCTTGTAATAAGAGCTGAAGTCCTTAAAACACTTCTAACTGTTAGTCCCTGGGGTGAGGGGTAAATGAGCCCCACACAGCTTCACTGTGCTAGGTTATGGTGCACCTACAGAAGAGGTGCTCCTGAGAGGTTCTGCTGCTCCTGAGCTACACGTGTGATGTGACTGTGTGGTCAAGTTCCCCACATCTTCTGTGAGACTAACTAATCACCACTGGTGCAAAGCCAGCATTTATTTTTACAGGCTACCAGGAGCCATGCACTGGTGCATATATAGGGAACATAAGAGATACACTTAGAATTTATCTCTTTCACCATGAAAGTAGGGCAAAATTCTGTATTTTATTTGCTGATGGAAGGGAGTTATTAATTTTTTTTCTATAACATTGCAGAAAAAAGGTACAGAGTCCATAAAAGTTTTATGAATGCTCTTATTTACACTGTGCTTAAAAAGAAACAACATCTGTGACTGCTTTATAGTTTCTTTGTTTGCAGACTGAGTTTATCTGGTTTATGGGTTCCTTCTGAAAAAACAGCTGAAACATAAAATTCATCAGAGCATTCTGGTCAGTATTTGCCCTTCTGCTAATTCATACCTGGTCAGGCTACAACGACTGAAGAGGATCCTAGTTCTTCAAAACAGTAATGAAAAACCATGGAGGTAAGATGTAAAATGTAAGAAAATTAATTTCCACAACACAGCTACAGTAAAAGAGAGTTCCTTACTTGTGCAGTTCCTAAAGAGATTTTGTGTCAGCAGCCCCTTGGCTGCTGTGGAGGTTTCAGTGCAAAGCCTGGGAGAAGCACTGAGCACTCCAGTGTATAAATGAATAAAGCCACTCTCTGTTATGTTTTTCAGCTGCAATCCTTACCATGCCTTAAGAAAGGTTTGGGACATGCTGCAAAACATCCAGGTGTCTGGAAAGACTAAGAGCAAGAAGCACCAACACAGGATGACAGATGTATTTTCATGAAAGACTTGAGATTTGGAGTAAAAGGGCAGCACAGGTTTGGGACAGGGACAAATATAAAAAGGCACAGCTCCTCTTTATGTTTAGATGAGCAGCCAAATGTGATGCTCTGAAGCCACAGGGGACAGATGCCAACATGAGGTCTGCCACTCTGTAAAGATGACAGTAAGATTTTTGCCCTTGATGAGGTTCTGGCACATATTGTTTCTGTAAGAGAGCAAGTACATATACAGCCCTAAAATCCTGAAGGCTGCACTGAAATGAGTGAGATGTGCAAGGCCAAAAACTGCTAGCTGTACTTCTTTAGGGGTTTCAGAGGGGTACAGTCAGGAAGATCTGTGCTTTAGGATGGATGTCTCTCAGGCCTGGGGCTGTGCTGCTGTGTTCCAGGGTGCCCACGGGGATGTGCTGGCTATGGAGTGACCCTGGTGACAAGGGACATGAACTCTTCTCTCAGCACTATGGCAATTTTTCAATGAATTTTGACAGGGAGTCCCAATTAATAAAATCATATTTCATCATTAAGTGTGGCTCAGCATCTTTATTTGCAGATCCCAAGGCAATTGTTTTTTCCTGCCAATGGGCTTCATTTAAGAAGTCCCTTCATTATTTCTATTGATCTTTCTTCCTCTTGAAGAACACTTTTACTTGCCCCCATTAACACAGGCTGGGTTCAAAACCTTTAATGCTTCTGGTACTAGTGGTAGGACAGGAATATGGTCTAAATAGAGTCTAGAAGATGCTCCCCAGGGAGGTTGTGGGGTCTCCTGCCTTGGAGACTTTTCAGCCCCATCTCGATGGGTTCCTGTGTGACCTGCCCTGGACTGGATGGTCCTGCTCTGGCAGGGGGTTGGACCTAGTGATCTCTGGAGGTCCCTTCAACCCCTGACAATCTGTGACTCTGTGATTCTGTGACAAGCTTTGGAACAAGGCAGGGTTTGCCTGGCTTCCCTGGCTCTGTAACGGAGTCAGAAACCATCACACACTTCTGAGTTCCTTCATTCTGCACTTGGCCAGGAAACGTGGAACTCTGGCTGTAGATCATGACACTAGAGCCACAAACCAGGACAGAATGGATGTTCTCAGTCAGACTAAGGATTGCTGCTCCTAAAGAGGATCCAACCCTATGTGTTCCAGCTGAAATATTTCCAGTCCCTCTAACTGGTATTTTCTAGATCCTCTGAAAAACTTCTGACTAGTTTTGATAGTAAGGAGTGATTGTGTGAGTCCGGTTTGCCTGCTCACACCCTTGCTAGCCTCTTGTTCTTCACCCTGCTGGGCTGTGCTGTAGCCAGTGCATGGGCACACCCCACAGATGAAGACTTTGGGTTTGTAAACAGGACGTGCAGAACTACTCTAGGGACAGGTGGAAAGGAATAAAGAGCTCACGTTCGGCGGTGTTGACTCTGCTGCACTAACACAAACACAATACAAGGGGGAAAACCCCCTTTTTATTTGATTGTTAGCATTTGGAGACAGATAGCAGACTGAATTCACTCTGGGATTAGATCTCCCGAGTCACAGCACTGTATTTACCAACACTTTCCAGAGAAGAACTGTCTCTTAAGTGACGCTTAGCAACACACATCCTCCATTCTACTCTCTGTGTTAGTTCCATTCATCTGAGTGCAAAATACACAGGAGAGGAATTTTCTTCATGCTCTCAACGCCAACATGTTCAGATGTATGGCACCAGGCACAGCAAAGTCCTTTTGCAACTCTGCCATGGGATTCAAAGTCTACCTGGACCAAAACACCCAACCCCACAACTGATGTCAGTCACCTTTATATGGATGTGCTTGCCAGTGCTGTTAATTAGCTGACACTTCATCTAGAAACAGATGGCTTTTGGACTTCAGGATGGACAGCCAACCTCCAAAGACCAGGGTGGACCAGTGCCTATGAGACCTTATGCACCCACATGTCCCACAGAATTAGAGAGAGCTCTGCAGATCCAGTCTCTTCGGACTGAACTGGTCATCACTGGACTTCAGAAACACAACAAGAAACCTGAGGCTTACCCTTGCAAAAAGCCAATCACCTCCAGCTAATGCACTTCTACCCAGAGATGGAGGAAGGTCTGGATGTCAAAAAGTCAGGCTTAGAATAAAACAGACGTGGGCCATCAGTAAGTGCACAGCAAACAGTGAGCCATTGCTTTGTGTTCTGGAGCAATTCTGCAGAGCATGAGTGATCAAACTCCTCATCCCACCCTTTCTTGTACCATTATCCCAACTTCAATACAGGTACAGAGTATTTCTGCTTGTGCAGACATTAGGTGGGTAGTGGGAAGCACTCAGAGAAGCAGAAGAACAGAAAGCCTTTCTCTGTGTTCAGAAGCTGGTCTACACATATAATAGCAGAGACCACCATGGATCTGAACTGTAAAACCAAAATTCTTCCACCACTGAAGTTTCCAGTATTTTCATTTTCACTCCTTACTGTATGAATGGCCTTGTGTTAGTACAAGCCATGGTTATTAGGGCTGTCATGTGAGCCTGCTCGGTGTTTTTACACAATTCTCTACCAGATACACTAAAAAAATCAACTACTTTGACCAGGATTAAACCATGAAATCAGAGCTCACACATAATACTTAACCTACATAAAGAATTCATGGGAAACAGAACCTGGCTATCATAATATTTATTGGAAAGGTATACAGGAAGAAAAAATCCATACGTGGTTCTCAGGAAAGCAGAATTTCCCCATGGATATCTCTCTGTTTGACCTGAATCTAAACTAACACTGTAGATTCTGCCAGCACTTGGCAAGCTGCAGACACATCATTTTTTAACTTAGGCTTACGTTTGAATTACCTGGAACTCAAATTTCCAATGTGACCTTTTCAGGGCTTTGTTTAGGAACAAAAAGAGTTCTCACTCGAGAGAGAAAATACCTCTCAGAGAACAAGATATATTGTTGAGGGTGGAGGCTAAAATAGTACACTGCTGGTGCTAGTCTAGAATTAGAGAAAACAATGACTACATATGTAAGCTTTGTTACCTTCAGCTGACAAGGAATATAAATTTTTTACATTTAAAACCAAATTTCTGATCTTTTTGTACTGTGCTTTCAAGTACATATTTATTCCTCCTATGCCTGAAGCTTATGAAATGCAGGAAGGTGGAGGGTTTTTTTCTGCCTACAATAATGGACACATTAAAGATGCATGTGCCAAAAAGAACCCTTTTATTTGTGTGCTCGGTTCTGCCAGGAGTCCTGCACAAAGAATCGATGAGAGCCAAAGCATTTCTCTCAAAACAGAAGCTGCAGTCTTTAATGACCAGGTAAAATTCCAGCATATTAAGAACTCTGGCCACTAGATTTTTTAGCTTCCAACCTGACCCACCCCCCCAGGTTTGCTTATAGGAGAATGGCAGAAAATCTGACTTGCAAAGTGCAATATCCTGTTCTGCTGTGTAACCACATCTGCACTGGAGCTATAGGCTGTGCTTGTCCCTCATTTCCTTTATCCTCGGGTAAGCTGCACAGACTGGCTTTTAAACTGCCTTTTCACTGCCAAGTCCAGGAATATACAACAGGAAATTTCAACATAGAAAAAAAGTGGGAGGCATGGGAGAGCCAAACTCAGCTTCCAGTCTTCTTGTAGTGTGCCCAAAGCCACAAGTAGGGAAAAAAGCCAAAAGAGATATAGTATCTAAGAGCTAAATATTTACTTAATGCAACCACCATTTATCGAGGAAGATGAAGAAGAATTCAAATATTTACTACAGATTATAGTATTATTTGCTATAGATGGGGGTTAGCACTGATTTTGGGGACGAAGACTGCTGTGTCAGATAAAGATCAGTTTACATTACTTGGGCATGCCCTTCATTTTCCACACAGGCACATTTCAAAACACACCACAGAATGCAACAGCTCCTCCTCTAAGCCAGCCCTTTGCCTTTTGTTCTTCTCCTGCCTGTTTGATGTCGGGGTGCAATGCCTGGGGTGTGCTCCACTGCCCAGCTTGTGTCACTCTGATCTAAACCACGGGAGACACGTTAACACACTCCTCTGTACCAGCAGGGGCATGCCAAAAAGGCAGAAAATCCCTGTGTTCAGAGTCATCTCCACTCCTACCTGTGAGCCCAAAACTGGCCCCGCATAGGGTCGGAGCAAGGAGGACCTGCAATGGAAGGAGACACCTCTCAGCTCTGGGCACCTGATGGACTGGGGTTGGGACTTCATGCAGGCAATAAAAACACCGACCTCAGAGAGAAGCTTGGTGATCCTCCAGGTTTCAAAAGGCCATGTTTCCCACTGAGGGAAGCTTTGTCTGGGAAGGGGAAATCAGGGTCGATATCCTATTCATAACACCAGGCACATGAGATGGAGAACTTTGGAAAATGGAAGAGAGCTGCCAGCATGTACTCAGAGTGGCTGCAGAAATTAGCAAAAACGCCAATTAGTAGTGGATGCCTACAAAACATCACTTCTGTCCTGTTTAATGGATCTAATTTATATGAAGTGTATTCAAAACATCACTTAAGGTTATTACCACATCTCCAAAATGATTTCATTCCACTAAATAAGCGAAACGCTTTACGTCCCTTTCATTAATGCACAAACATGATTAACTTGCACTTTACCTATCTGGTGTATTAAAACGCTAAAAGGAGCATAAAACCAGAAAATTACTGGACATTTCCTGGCTGTTGTTGAGTGAGATATGTAGGTAGAATAATCTACGACCAGCCTGTGACCCTTCTCTTCAATACTCAAGCCTCTAATGAAATCTGATGTCAGTTCGAAACCCTCATCAAAGCATCCTCATCATTTGCCATCAGTCCCTCAGAACAACAAAACAATCTGAAAATTGAACAGGAAACAAGTATTTTGTTAAAGATTGTCCCAGAAAAGTGGCTGCCTTTATTATTTATATTGCACTTACGTGGCTAATGCTGCATCTGCTTTTGGTTGCCTACAGACAGATTAAATTTAGATCAGACATGAAGCACATAGTGCTACACAGGCAGCCCCAGCTGATATTCCATGCAGTGTTGTCAGAAATACCTTATTTTTCAAAAGATGCAGTGTGAAGGCAATGTTATAATGCTCTAATACAACTGAAACTTCTCTTTCCCTTCCCAATAATATTTTCCAACATTGTGGTAACACAAATTACACTAATTCTCCCTGGGCCAGAAGAGAGTGCTCGAAGAATGAGCAGTATGAACTCAAGAATTCTGCTCCAGATCATTAAAAGAAACAAAAACCTGGGGATTTTTCTGAAGAGCCTAACTAGGTAAAGGAAAGAAAATTGATACAACAGGAGAGAGGGAAAAATCTAGGGAAGGAAAAAAGTTCTTTCAAACAATTTGAGGAAAAACAAAGAAAGAGTAAGGTAAAATTTGTATTAGTGTTGATGAGGCTGTGACATGGCTGAGAGCAGCTCTGGACTGTCCCACCTGGGGGGCCTGGGATTCCACTGTCTCCTTTTCTGTGGGCTTTTAACTGGCTCCTCGTTTGACTGCATGTCAATGATCCTTGACTTACTCTTCCTTCAATTCTCACATGCTTCTCCATACATGATATATTTACCACTGTAAGCAAAGTGCTTACCAGCAGATCATATGGATTTGTTGTTTGGCCACATCAGCTCTTTTTTAATAACAACATAAACATGTTTAAATGAGGTATCTGCTCTGTGGCTGTAAAACTCTTCAGGTAGGACACGCTCGGCTCCTTTCAACTCGCTGAAAAGAGAAACTTTAGATTCATTCTGATCACAGAAAACATCAGCTGGTGTGCCAAGGGAGCCCAGGGGCTGAAGATAAAGCTTCCTGGGAAAGAAAAGCAAGTTGTGTAAAAAAACCATATGAACCCATTTAGAGAATTCTGTCCCACCAAAACCTTGGTTTCACATCTGAAGTTTGACTGGTTCTCAGCCTTTCTCTGCTCTAACACTCTGTGCAGTGCCAAGAGCCTCTGTCATCCCAGGTCTGCTTCCACAAAAACCAGCATCAGCTGCTTCCAGGCTGAGTAACACTCCCACAGATGTGTCTTTTTAAAAGAATAGAAAAAACATAAATATTTAATCTCAGGAGAGTATTTACTGAATAGTACTTGTGTTTTAACAGCTGCTGGCTCGGGAGGCACTCCAGGCTCCTGAATGCTGACGGTGGAAAGTAACTACCAGTCTGCAAATGGATTTTGAAGAGCAGCTGTCTCTAGACTGCTCCTGGGCATGCCCACCAGGAACCTCTAAAGCACTGAACACATCCTGTCTCACACTGACAGCAGATGGCCAGTGCACCTTCAAAGCTGTGCCTGGACACCTTGTGGTGACCTGCGAGGGGAGAATGGCAAACACAAACACCCAGTTTCCCTGAGCTAAAGCACCCCTAATGCAAGAAGGGAGTAAGCAGACAGGGTCTCTCTCCCTGACACCCCTCATGTGATAGTTACTCGAAGGAAGCAGAGACTCAGTGGAGTCCTGGCCCTATTAACATCTCCAAGAAGTGCACAGAGAACAGCAGGTGCCTGAGTCTGTTTGCACAGCACGAGAGACACGGGGGAGCATGTCTGCTGCCTGAGCTGCCCTGGCAGTGCACACCCCCTGAGTTCTGTCCAGGCACTGCAGCACTGTCTCTGCAGCACAGACTCTGCTTCAGAAGTCATCTTCTGGCACTCAGTCTGCAGAATAACTGGCTGTTTGGCACTCTCTGCACCAGATGTTATCTTGTAAACTAAATGCACAAATGTTTATTCCATTTTCACAATAAAAGAATAATCAGGTTTAGCACTTAATTCTGTGACTCAAAGTTAATAACATTTAAGATATATAAATATGTAACAGAAGTATGTTAATTCTGTGACCATACTAAAAAAAAAAGGCACGTAGCTCAGGAATGAATCAAAATGTGTGATAAATAGGGCTAACAATCAGGATTTAATTTATTAGCAGTTTTGGCAGAACAACTGCAAAGATGATTGCAGTTGAGAAGCACGTTTGTCATTTGACAAAGGAGAGGTTGTTACTCAATGTAATAACAATAGGAGGTTTATTTTCTTCTAAGTATCTGCCTGAAGGATTCTCCAGATTGGATTGTTTGTCTCTAATCTCAAGGTGGACTTCACATCATTCATTAGAAGAGCTGAACAGACCAGACACCAAGGAGCACTGCATCACAGATCCTTGGATATTTATGAGGCCATTGATGGCTTTGCCAGTAATCAGACATTTCACAGAAGAAGAAGAAGTTCTCAGGGCCCTGTTTGACAGAAGGTTGACTAGGGCACTTTAATTTTCATTTTTCACTCCTTCACCACAGCTACATCATCCCTGGAGGTGTTTACATCCCTGGAGGGGTACAAAAAACATGGAGATGTGGCACTTGGGGACATGGTTTAATGGTCATGGTAGTGTTAGGTGCTGTTTGGACTTGATGATCTTAACAGTCTTTTCCAACCTTAATAATTCTATGATTCTCCCCTAAGTGTGATAGGTGTCAACCACCAGACATCAAAATCACAAAAGGCAAACTAGACCTATAGCATCACACCCCATCCATTGATGGATTTATCCCACCCTGCGTAGCTGAAGTTGAATAAAGTGCCTGGAGGTTTTTGGTTGAGCAGACTGATGTAATGAGAACAATTTCCTAAAATAAAGTATAAGCATTGTCAAGAGTTCTTAAACAGAAGTCCAGCAAGATTAGTTTCCATCTCAAAAAGAGCAGAAAATTGGTTTCTTCAGATCCCTAATCAAACATGCCACTGAGCGAAACTCTGCCTGCTGAAAGGGAAACACAGAGCACTGAGCAATGTGATAATCCTGAACCTCAAACATCCTCATCACTGCAGCCACCACAAGGTTAGTGAGACAATTTAGATTAGCTACACCAGCTTGCTCATCACTCCTCAACATCAGATTAGTCCAAGACCAGTCCCTGTTTATCTTCCCCACTACATCAAACGCTGAAGATCAGTTGCTGATTATGGCAAGTTTTGAAGGCTTTACCACTCCCTGAAACTCCTCTCCTTCCTTTGCTTACATTTGGCAACTTCTTTTTCATTAAAAAGACTAATGTAAAGCAGATATTGAAATATTCATCCTCAGTATTCAAATGCACAGAACAGGAAACAGCCAAGATTTTTTTCTTATTATTTAAAGATTATTTTTAAAAGACTCAAAGTATCAGTTCCAGTAGCAGAAGAGACCTAGCAAGGAAGGGTAGATATAGGGAGGTCTAGAGGGAAAATGCACTCCTACTCAGTGCTGTTGGTTTGATATCTTGACCCCAAAACTGCACAGTATTTGCCATTAAAAACAAGTAGATTTATTTTTTTAACATCCCCTTTCCTACTGCAAGTTAATAACAGGTTTAGGGAAAGGGGAACACCCATTTCCCTGGACACACTGTAGCCCTGGGTGCTGCAAAGGCTCGTGGGGACCACTGGTGTCTCACCTAAACCAGAACCCCCACGCTGTGCTGAGGAGAGCCAGAGGAGGAGTGCTGCCATGAAACAGGACATGGCAACAACAGTGAACTTTCCTACCAAACATCCCCTGCTGCACTGTGCTGGGGGGCTGAAGCTGAGCCCCACATCCAGCCTGCTGCAGACACCTCCCAGAAACTAACAGCCAAAAGTCTTCTGCCATTTGCAGTGGTAACTGAACTAAAATTTCATGAGCTAATTGCCAGAGAACTGGAAAGACACGAACAGAAAATAACTCCCAGATGACAGGCCAACACACAAATTGGGTGTAAAAGGAACATTCAGAAGAGGAGAAAAACCAATGTTCATTTTGTGAATCTACACTCGCTGTGAAGGAATTTCAGGAAGCTCTCCTGGTGGAACTTTTCACATGCTGCACTGTCCCCAAATTACATGCCAGTAAAACGTATTATGCAGCAAATAGATCAGTAACTTGAAGGTGGCATAAAACTGTGAATTCAAAAAGCAAAGAAAGATAAAGTGGCAAAAACTATGGACTGGAGCACGTAGGATGTCACTGAAGGACCACTCTGGTGCCAGAGGACTGAACTGTGAAAAACATATGGGGAATTTTTTTTAAAGTATTTGGCAAGGGGTCTTGGGAACTGTATGTCTGAAAGAGACAAAGTGGTGAAGACAGTAAAGAAGGAACTGACTGAGTCAAAATATATAGGGAATTTTTTTTAAAGGATTATGGCAAGGGGTCTTGTGAACTATGTCTGAAAGAGACAAAGTGGTAAAGACAGTAAAGAAGGAACTGACTGAGTGGGCACATGGATAAAAATTAACAGAATTAACACAGTTTCTGTAAAGATGAAGTCACAGCACACTGTAACACTGGCAGTCCTTGAAGGAACTGATGTGTGTATGGATAAGACAAATTTGGCTAATATAGTCAATAATCCAGCAAAATCTCTCAATCCAAAGGGTCTCCAAAAATCCAGACACCTATAGGACAAGATTAAAGTCCTCGAAAGGATGCAAGTTTGATTTAAAGAAAAGAAACAGGAGGCACCTACCAATTTTCATGATGAAGACAGGTCACCAGTGATGTCAGGAGGGACGTGGTGGCAGACCCCAGATATCAAACATTACCAGTGAAGCTGAAAGGCAGTGCCCAATATGGGAACAAAGGTGTAGATGATCTGCTCTAGATAGTAGTAAAGCTGGGGGCAACTAGTGAAGTACTGCAACAGGACTTGAAGCCACGTCAAAACTAGGAAGAAATGAGGATGAACAGGAGCAGATCTGCAGACTGAAACAGTTGCCACTGACAACCACACGTGAGCCACGTTTCAGGATTGTTTGGGGCTTTGCTTTAATTTAGTTTGGACTCCTATCAGTCTGCTCCCACCGACTGAATGGCTGAGGACAGGGCACTCAAGGTGAACTTCTGGAGCTTATCTTTTGGTATAATTACATCTGAAAGGAGTCAAGTTCATGGGCTCACAGCTCATCTCCAGTGGGTACAAATGCACAGTAAGTGGAGATGATAAGAAGATTTGCTTCAGAAGCACTCTGCTGCCCCTGTGCCACTGAAACAGGGCCACGCCATGAGGCTCAGGGAGCAGACAATAAAATAGTGTGCAAAAATGAAGAGAGATCAATTTAGAGTGCTGGACATGTGGGAAAAGCCAACAATCATGGCTTTGTACACAGTGATGAAGTCTAGGGAGACTCTTATCAGGCACAAATGAGATCTCAGTCACAACAGCCAGTCCTATGAACAGCTCAGCTCAGTGCTCCTGAGAGTGCATCAAATTACTTAGAAAGGCAAAGAAAACAAACAGAAATATCACTCTCTCGTTGTAAAAATTTCAGCCTTATCTCCTGGTTTCTCCACCCCAAAAAGACACAGTAAAATTGAATAGACTGGCAGAGGGGTTGGAACTGGGGGATCCTTGGGGTCCCTTCCAGCCCTGACAGATTCTGATTCTGTTTGAGCAGAGGACTCAGGAGTGTTGGCTTGATGGTTGGACTGGATGATCTTGGAGCTCTCTTCCAACCTAAAGGATTCTGTGGTTCTATGATAGGAGGATGGTGAGTACACTCAGTGGCATGGAGCAGCTTCCAGGTGACAGTAACTCTGCAGAGAGGGGCTTTTCAGCTCAGGAAAGCATTCGGTTAGTCCAGCTTTTGCTCTGACCCAGTGTGGTTGTTTCTGATTTTTTATTAACCTTTCAGTCACTAGTGGGTGGCACTAGCCCACAGTCAGCCAGGCACTGACTCTGAACAAAAAAAAAAGAGGTTGGCTGAACAGAAATTTGATTTTTTTAAATTTACTCCAGAACATGATATTGAAGACTTAGATTTATAACCCAAATCTGTGCTGGGAAAAGAGTTTACATGTCACAGACTCACATGAAGATGATGTAAAACTGTAAATGTCACAGAAAATACATTTCTGGAAGTCTAAAGTTGCCTTTCAGCATTCAGAATTTTAATTTTTCAATGTATTTATTCCTTCCAAATTAAATTTCCTAGCAAATGATCATGCTTTTAGTATGCTAAGATCAATTTGATTAAAATTGCATATACATGATGGAAAAGGAAATCCATCAGCAAGCGTGTCAGCTCTGAGTGACAAACTCTAAATTATGGGAGGCTGAATGTTCCCAGCAGGCTGGAGGATCTGACTGCAGTGTTTGGAGTCTGTCTTAGAGAATTGCACAGTTTGTCTTTTGGACAATATTTATCACACCTCAGAGAGCACAAGCAAATGCTTTTACAAAAACAATCATTTAATAAGAGTCACTCCTTTTTTTTTTTCCTTTGCTTTTGTTTGTTTGTTTGTTTTCTTGTACAAATCCTCCCTTGTTTCAGGTCTTCCCCTCTTCCATTCTCCTCTCAAAGGTGAATTTGGGAACAGTTTGCCCAAGTCCTGCTCTTCTCCCACCCCTTGAAACCCAAACGGTAATTATCCTAATCTGAAACTATCCAGTTTGGTAATGTGCTCATTTACAGCTTCAAATAAAAAAATGATATATGGTGCCAGGGATGAGCTGTTATAAAAACCATTTGGTGCCTGTATTTGGAGAACTGGGTTTGTTGCACAGTTAATGGAGTCCAAAGGACTGACTCTCTTGGCGGGTGTCACTGATGACAACAACTAGTGCTCCCAGCTGGCTGCCTTCAAACACAGGGCAGAGCTGAAACAAGATCTGCAGCTGCCACTATTTGGCTTCTCTGCTTTGGAGGGGGGATCACACAGGTCCTGATTTGCTGTGAACACCATCACTTTATCCAACAAGTCCCATCCATAAACAAGCATGAAAACATAATTAAAAAACAATGACCGTGCCTTGATGGAAGTGGTTATTGCAAGTAAACTGGGGCCTCCTGAGGCCTTTTTTTCCACCTTCTAAACTATTACCACTAAATAAAATTCCAGTTTCACAGAGCTGCTATGAACAAGCAGTTAATAAGGCAGCTGTCTATGGCTTCAGCTGCTCTATGTAAACTAAGCTATTATTTTGGAAGTGATGACATAACTCAAAAGGAAAGGGTGATTAATCCATCACCTAAACTAGGACACTTCAGACTATGAGTAGAAATGTGCATTATTCATTTGATCCAATTATTGTTCCAGGTATTGCTACAGCAGAGACTTTCCATTTTTATTTTTATTTTTTTTCAATCTTCAATTTAAAGCTTTACAGAGTAAAAAAAAAAATAAAATAAAAAAGAAATGAGGGAAGGATGGGGAAAAAGAGTCAGAGGTGCAGGTGGGTCGCTCTGAAGTGGCATTATGGGCACCACACAATGCTATGCCCTGGCAGCTTTGCCAGCTGTGAAGATACATGTACCATAAAATAAGTGACATGGGCAATAATTAGAGCTTAGATTGTTCAGTCACAAGCACAGAAAAGACCAAGTCATGCCCTGCATCAGACTCAGCCTTGCTAGTTCCCAGAGACAGGTTTTATGCCTACCCCTGGGATACAACCTGCCTCTGGGACACACCAACCCCTCACTCAGTCCTGCCTGGGGTCTTGGACTACTGCTGGGTTATAAATGCTGCTGTTGCAGCAGTTTTTGGCCCCAAAGATATCTTGTGAAGTCTGTTCCTTACTCCTGACACATCCCTTCTGCAGGGGAAGGCACCTCCCCTGCTCCTTGTAGCTGGTGTAAGAAAATGACCATAGTTTCACCTTCAGCATTGCTCCTGTTATTGACTAGGTGAAATGAAACTGTTTGGACCTAAATAAATGCTTCCAGTGACACTGTGTCAGTGATCCAATGGTTCTGCACCCCAAAGTAAGAGCTGAGGCATAGCAAGGCTGCTGGACTGAGTCTGTAGGTGCAAGCACCTCGCTGCTCTCTGGCCAAGGAGCAGCCACCACTCACAGCCACGAGGACAGTCCTCATGGCACAGGGGCTCTAAAAGCTGGCCACTGAAACACAGGTTTAGAAGCTGTAATCACAGGCAAGCGAGTTGCAACCAAGAGTCTGGAAATCTGTGCTGACACAGCCTCAGGAACGTGTGGTGCTGAACATCTAGGACATGTAGAGCTGCAGATAGAATCATAGCTGTGTGTGAGCTTAGAGATTTGCTGCAGCCCCAAGATAGGAGGGGTGTGCCTCAGGCAGGACTCTTACCCTGCATTGCCATGACCTCATGCACTCTTCACCAAGACAGCCTTACCCTGCAAACTCTGCCCAAGCCCAGCACACCCCAGCAGGCTGGAACGCCTGTGTCACCCAGGCTCCGTTACCAGGGTTATACACTTATGTGGGACAATAAGAGCCCCTGAAGAAAGTAAACTAAAAGTCTGAACTGATCTCTTCTCTACTTTGGAACGGCAAATCCTGTACTTATCTTGAGGCTGGAAATGGTATCCGAGGCACAATCAAAAGTCAAGTATGAAAAATGGAAGGACTTTTTAAAGGGAGATGCTGCCCTAGCTTTCACCAAGCATCTGCTTGCAGAGGACTCATTGTTAGGACATATGCAGTTCTTAAATGTACTTACTATTTAAGTTTCACAAAAGCAGGATTTGGAGTTTTGTTCACATCAAAAGAATTATAACAAAGAAACAGGAGACTGAATTTATGACTAAGAAAAGCAGACATACTCCTTTTCTTTTCTAAAGAAAAGCACCATAAGAAAACCAAGCTGGGGCTGCTGGAGTTATTCAGTGATGAAGAGTTTAGATTAGCATGCAAACAAGAAAATGTTTGACTACATAAAAGATAACCTGAGAACCAGGACTGTATTTTATTCAGAAACTAGTTATAAAACTACCACATAAATGATCCCCATAGGGATAATTTAAGGAAAATAATCTGAGATATTTATATACCTGACAAACATTCAAGATTGGGGGAGACTTTTCTGCTCTTTTTATGCCCATCTTCTGAGTCTCCATGGCTGTGCTATCCAGGGTCAACAGACTACAAGCCCAATGTTCACAGCCCAAAGGATGCATCACCCTCACCTTCCTGTTTTGTGCCCTGCACTTCTCCAAAATATCACTTCAGCCTTACCAGCCTCCTTCCTTCCCTCCTATTGCACATATCCCCACTGAACAATGAGCTCCTGCTCTGTTCCTGCACCCTGAGTCCAGAGCTCTTGCTAGCACAGTGGGATGCACAGCAGGGCTGGAAGCTGCATCCCTTATCAGCATCCCTTATCAGCATCCCTCACCCCACAGCAGCATCCCTCACCCCACAGCAGCATCCCTCACCCCATAGCAGCATCCCCCATAGCAGAGCACTGATCCTGTGCCTGTTCACCCCATTTTCTCCCTTCCCTGGCGTTCTGGGCAGCAGCACTAACACTGGATAATCAGCAAGAGAGACATTTCCAGAGCTTATGAGCCACGTGCACTTTGAGAGTTGGAGTTTGCCCATTGTGCTCATAAACTGAAAATGGACTGGGTGCAGGAAGAGGCTGAAAATCACTTTGGAGACAGCTCTTTTTTTTTTTTTTTTCTTTTTTTTTAATTGAAGGGAGATTAGAGCAGCTTAGATTGTTTAGACTAGAAAAATGAAGAGGAATAGCTAAGGGGAAAGGTAAGGAAGGATATGTTTGCTCTCTATTAAATATTAATTAATACTCTATTAATTATTAATAAAGAACTATTCGAGATAAAAGGTAATGGTGTCACAAAACAAATGGATAAAGGTTGTTCATGAATATATTTAGGCTAGGAATGCAAATAAAGTTCCTAGCCACTAACTGGGTTTGGAATCAGTCTGCCAATGGGAAAAGTGGAAGGAAAAGGCCCCAAACACTTTTAAAATGAATCTTTATGCAGAAACTCCACGTCCCTGAACTCCAAGCACCAACAGATGGCTCAGGTCTTATATCCCAAATCTGTTCTTCTTTCATCTCCCTGCTAAGGGAAGATGCTAAGCCCCAGTTTTTAATGTCCTTTCCTAAATCTTGCACAAAACCAGTCTATTTCCTTTTCTAAATACAGGGATAAGAAAGCACAGTCTCGGAGGATTTTAATAACTGCTATTTCTGTTTCATATGATGAAATCCTTTTGCAGTATGAGCTGGAACGAGACCTCTACGTGGTCATCTGACCCACTGTCAGATGTTGATGGCACTTCACAACCACAGCCCCAGCCTGATGATGAACCAGCACACTCTGGAGCTTATTTTCAACCTCTGCAACTGCACAGTTCTACTAAGATGCACCCCAAATATGCTCCAAAGTTTTCAAGGAGAAATTGTTTAAAACCTTAGCAGTGGTACCACCCTGAGAGCCTTGCCTGCTGATGGACACTGTGCTCAGTACTCTGTCATAAACACACAGCTGGTATCTACAATAAACATTAAATATTTACACAAAAACATATACATTACAAAAGTTGTTTCCTGGTATTAGTCATCCAGTATGAAGCAAGGATTTATCCTGAACGTTGGGTCAAATTCACTGGGATATCTCATCACAGTACACAGTTCTTACTTGTGCTGTGCTCTGCTGGAATGGGGTTTGAGCTGTGTATGAGAAGTAAGACTGTAAAGAAATCAGCAGCATTTGGAATAAAATACACCAGGAAGATCAAAAAAAAGAGATCTAAAAGAACAGCCAAGTTTTCACCAATAAATTTAAAGAAGATTATTAAGGAAATAAATGTGGGTGTAGACACACAGCAAATGGGCTGTGAGGGTTTAAGGAACGTAAGGGATCTTTAAAGGCTGAATCTTGGGCTTAATCCCATTTAGGAAAAAATATTTCTGTCTAATAGCAGTTTCATAAACCTCTTAGAAGTTTTAGTACAGTTACCAGTGAGAAAAGAATCCACAGGATGAGCAAATATGTGGCATTTGTGTGACAGCATTATCAAAAGGCTCTGTACACAGAGAGCCTTGCAGACACTCCACCCCCACGAGGGATTCTTTCAGAGCAGGGTTGAGGTGCATCATGTTGTGGTCAAGAATAATGTGCCCACATCCTCCAACCCCTTCAGCTGCATTTGCTTTCTGATTCAGCCAGTCACTACAAATCAGATGTGAAATTTGAATTTACTGCAGAAAGTCCACAAACAGATCCCAGCTCCCCAGGTCAGCCACGCAGATCCCTCGCTCAGTCCCACATTTTTTTTCTCCACTAAAATAGGTTATTCCATATTTTCTTTGCTCTATGTGCTTATAAAAGTAGTTACACGGGGTCACCAGCTGGGATTAGTGAGATATTAGTGCTGTTTGTGGAAGCAGAACTGTTGGTCTTTCCATCTCCTGGTACTGTGCCTGGTGCTCAACAACTCCAGCAGCTGTAGCTGGGAGTTTTATGGGACAACTAATGAACACTAGTTAAAAAACAAAAAAAAAAAAGAAAACCCAAAGCCTACAATGCTAGAAAATGCACAAACTATTCCACGATTTTCAAGGGCTTTGGGTTTTTTGGTTTTCATTTATTCTGCCTATAGGTGCTACAGGAGTATTACTCACCCAAAGCCCACAATGCTAGAAAATGCACAAATTATTCCACGATTTTCAAGGGCTTAGGGTTTTTTGGTTTTCATTTATTCTGTCTATAGGTGCTACAGGAGTATTACTCACTATAAATAATGAGGAGCTAACCCCTGCTTCTAAAGCAGCATTTCTGTACTGGGATTTCTGACAAAAAAAAAGAGGATGTGTACACAAAATGAAGACAGCACGTTGCTAAATGTCCTTACAAACCTGCTCCCTACAGAAGCCACAGAGGTGTATTGAGAGGGGCAGGTTCAGGAGGAGGGACAGACACCCACTGCTCTGTAGAGCCCTCACACAGCCTGTCCATCACACTTGCATGTGACTGCCTGGTGGAGGGTATCACACTACATGTCCTAACTCTTCCAATACTTGCCTTTGTTAAAGCTGAGTTCTTGCTACACAGAATGGGGTCAGGAATGATTTTTCACCTTGTGAGGAAAACAGGATGACAACAGCTCTGTTCCAAGAGCAAGGGACGTGCAACTGATTGCTGGCACCACAAACTGATTTTGTTTGTTTAATTATCCTGCTTCGGGTGCCTGATTGTGATTTAACGTCAAGGTGCTCAGAAATTAATGTGATGACAATGTACTACCCTCACTTAGAGAGTTATCAGCACTGGAAATGAATGGAGAAATGAAAGAGAAAAGGGGAAAAGAAAGAGCAACTGCAATGATGTTCTGATCCCCCAAGGAGCTGGGCACCCACGTGCAAACTGGGAGCAGAGGAAGCTCACCAGAGCAGCATCTACTTGGAAAAGAACAGGACAATTTAGCTACATACCAGATATTCCTGACAACCTAGAGAAGGAGCATTGCTCTCCCTTATTTACACACAATAACTTAAACTTCAGTGTCCAGAAGAGTTTCCAGTCAGGAATGAATATCATTGCAAACTGGCTACTGTCTGTTTCTAAATTACTAAAATACCAAAGTAATCTCAGGAAGTCCTCTAGAAAATGGGATTTATAATGAAAATCAGTTGCTGACCCATAGCAAAATGAGAGTTGTTTGTGTTCTCATTTGTCTTTTATGGTTCTTGACAAACTGACACACAATTATTAATTATGGGCACTGGGCTCCACATGATTATGCATAAAACATTCCAGCTGATTGGAGCAGAAGTCCAGCAGCATTTTCACAAAATTAAGTAGCATTCTTACAGATACTGAAGCCTATGAATTCTGAATCATGACATAATTAAATCTCTGAAGCAGATATTCAAAATATTCTTGATTTTTATTTAGCATTTTAACCATATTGCAACCTGAGCTTGTTCTCTGGAGAAACATTTTGAATGTAGACTTGAACAGACACTGCGTGACACAAAACTGCAGATTATGGACTGAAAATTATTCCAAATGCTCTAATCTTTGACTTTTTTTTGTATAGGGTATTTTCTGAATTTATCTCTAAAATGGAGAAAAGTCAGTTTTCACTTTGGAGGTGTGAAAAAAACAGAACATCCAAAATGTTTGGGATGAACCTGTTGCAACAACACAGCCAGAAGTGGATGAGGCCACACCCCACAATCATGTTTCTTCTTACTAAAACCTGTGGGAATGTGTCTGTGCCAAACAGCAGTTTTAGATAGATATATAGATAGATATTTAGATAGATATATAAAGATAATTTGCATTGTACCCTTAAAGGAAAAGTGTTTCCTGAAATGAAAATCCAAAATTAAAAAAAATCAAAAAGTGTAAAGTTGTCCAAACTTTCTTTCCTCACAACATTTCAGGTAAAGCAACAGGAACATGCACTGTGTTTTCAAGAGTTAATTGTAAGATAAATGTATCATGAATCTACATACTTTTGTCAGCTCTGGAGGGCCCCTGTGGGTTCAGCTTTGGCATGCCAGCCCAAACACATCGACTCAAAGGGTGAGCCAGGCATTGTGAGGTAGACAAGACAGTGCCCTGGGGAGTCTGTGCCTTGGAAAGTCACTTCAATGTCACCATTTTTCTAGTTCCTTAATCGAGAAACAGAGAGAACTGCTCCTGCCCATTCCAGGAGGCTGTGGCAAAAATTTGTCAGTGGCCACAATACTCTTTAGGTGTAAGAAGGACAAATGAGGGTCACTGTTCACCCAGAGGTGTGCAGAGTCTTGTCTGCCTTGGGTTGCTCAGCTGCCAGGGGCAAGTGAGTCTGTTAACAACACGTCTGCAGAGAGAACAAACAGAGATAAGCTGCTCAACACAGGCAAGGGCCTTACAGTCACTGCAGGAGATGTTTCTAGTTCAGGCTGAAGATAATTCAACAGTGTTAAGATAAAATCTCACAAGGACAGAAATATTCTAACATCCAGCTGCAGATAAAGCTCCTTGTGGGTCCTGAGCTCACTCTGCCTTGAGGGAGCTGCACAGGACCCGTGCCAGGCTCCTGCTGCACTGTGTGCTGCCCACTCTGCTGCTCAGCTACAGCCCCAGTGACCCAGCCTGGCCAAAGCACAGAGACTGTCAGCTCACACCAAGAGGGGCTGGGAGATGTTGAGCTTGTTTCAACGACTGGAAAGCCTTCAAAAGAAACCACAGAGGCACAACGGTACCTCCAGCCCACACTTATCCCCTTGCATGGAGGCTTCATCCCCACCACAGCACTGAGAGAGCATTTCACTGCTCAGCATCATGTCCTCAGGTGCTCAACACCCACAAACACGGGTTTGGGAAAGAGCTCAGTTCCCTCCTCAGTGAATTTCCCAAAGGAAAGTAGCATCTTTCAACACAGCAGAGCTCCCCTCAGCTCACCCATCAATATTTATAGAGGATTTCTGGATAGCTTAACCTTCTCCAGCTCATCCTTTTGAAAGCCCCAGGTGCACACACAGGGCTCGGGCTGGAATCTGAACCTTGCTGAGAAATGCCTCCTGCAGTGACCTCTGGGCAGAGCTGAAAACAGGCAGGCAATCAGGTACCTCCCTGTGGGAGCCAGGGGAAGCACTGCCACCCCTTTCAGTGGGGGTGAGATGTGGAAAGCAAGGAGGGTTTGGGATGGAAACAAAATAATATTCTACTTCCCCAAGAGTCTGGTTTTAGCAGACAACTGCAATAACTTTTGAGATAGAGCATAAAGCACTGGATATATTATAGTCTGCATTGCTTAGTATCTGTAGGGTCCTAATAACAGAACTTGAGCCAATAATTAATGTTTAGGAGAACATCAGAAGTAGAATGTACACAATGGACACAGGCTGGGATGAGAAGGGGGAAGAAAGAAGATCATCCATGCCTGGGGACAGCTGGGCAAGGAAACGGGAGAAGGATGAAGCACAGAGAGAGAATGCATGAAAAGTGGATGAAGGCACAGGACTGAGGGGCAGAACATGGGTTCTGGTCAATAGTTCAGAAAAACGACCTAGTACTAATGCCTCTCCTCCCCTCTCCCCCCCTTTCTTTCCCTGCTATATTTGAGAACATTGAATTACTAAAATAAATGGGCTTGTAGAAACACTTGTTTTGCCTGCAGCCAGTGGCTTGCTCTGCTCCCCCACCCAGGGGGACAAAGGCAACTGCTGATGAGTGGTTTGCAAACTACAGTGTCAGCTTGTGAGCACAGGCTCAGAGGGAACCAGGCTCCAGAACAGCACAGGTACTGCCTGTGAGCAGCTGCCCAGGTACCTCACCCTGTCCTGCACCAAGGATTACATTCTGCTAGCAATTAATCCATTGCATTTACTTTGTTGGAGTCAGACTTTTTTAGTCTCCAGATATTTTTAAATGCCTATACACAGCTGAAGGAATTCACAGCATGAAACACAAATATTTATAAACAAAAGTCATGCTGTCTCCCTGCCTCAGTTCATTTTTCACTGCAATTTTTACAGACTGTGAGAAACATTTTATCTATTTGTAGCAAACTCAGAGGCTTTTTTTTTTCTACAGCCAGTTCAACATAGCTTCATTTTCTCTCATCCTGCAGGGCCGGATTAAAACAAAATCCATCATTCCTCCACTTGCTGCAAGAGTGCAAGAGTAAAGGAAAAAAAAACTCCCAAAATCCATCAATCCTCAGCCCCTGTCCAAGGACAGAGTTCTGTGATTCCCATTCAGTATGAGTGAGCTCTTGATCTGGAGCTTGCAGGTCCCCTCTTTCCCCAGCTAGCCATCAGCTTTCCAGTGCTAGCCTGCGGGGCAGCCCCCTGGGGCCTGAGCCACAGGAGGAGACACTTTCAGCTGAGCCCACCCACCCACTCGGTCATGGAAACAGGAGAGAAATCACTGCTCTGTGTGCAGAGGAGAACTCAGCAAATTGAGAGTGAAATAGTTAAAGTGCAGGGTAAAAAACAAACAAACACCTTTAGAGAAGAGACTTTCACTTTTCTCCCTGACCTACTGGGTAAAATATCTGTTAATAAATTTGTTTTTACATGCCAGCCTGTTTCCCCTTAAGGCTAAGGACACCCTGCCCACGGGAGGCACTCCCTCAGCACCTCCTGTATCTGTTTCCTCCTCTTGCTGCCCAGGCTCTCAGCTGAACATCCATCACCGTGGGACCTGCACGCCCTGAGCTCCATCATGGGGAATGGCACTTCTGAGAGACACTGAGGCTTTCTGCCATGAAAACGTCCACAGCACTACGTGCAGCAGAGTTACGACTTCTCTGAGAGGGGAAAAAAATCACCCAGGCAGGATATGAAGAACATCTGTTTGTAGGAACACCCTGAGGATCTGCAGGCTGAGCATGAGAACCCAGAATACAGAGCAGAGACAAGGGCAGGAACTCAGCACAGCCCAAGAGATGAGACCTGAAAGGGAAGGTTTTAAAACAAACTGTTTCTTCTTAGATCTGCATTTAACCCAGTTCATACAGCAACACCACGTCAAAATGCTTCATGCTTTAATTGCCACAATAGTATCATTTACAAAAACTACAAGTGATTGGTAAATCAGATTTGGTGTACACCCTGAACAAACCAATTAGCACAGAGACCATCTCCTGCAATCACCCCTGAGCCAACTGCTTCCCATCTTTCTTTTCTTTTCATAAAAAATCATCGACACTCACGCTTCTTAATGAAGCAGGTAACTAGTTCTGCATTTTGGTAATTTGGTTCCTTCAGCTAGAAAAGTCTCCACATTTCAGTTCACCCAATCTTCTGCTGATTCACCCCCATGCAGATCAAAATATAAATATAACTAAACCACGTTTATTGCTCTGAGAGCAGGCACTTAACATGCACATGGCATTTAGACATGAGTGAAAAGTATAACACTGCTTACAGACACCATCAATAAACCCTTCTTGCCTTTAACTCCCCAAATTCCATAAAGCACGGAATTACACTTGCAATCATATGTGCTAGGATGGCTGAATCCCTAATAAAAATTGTCAGAATAATCAACTTTCTCCACACATTCATCTGAAAGTGGAGAAACAAATCTATTTTGACTGTTTCACTAATTTCTTTCCAGTCTGCTTCCCACTCCCCAAATCTCTGACAAATAATTCTGTGGCTGGAATTCTAAGATGATGCTGCAGAAGTCTTACAGGACATACATTTTGATTTTTGCACATTAATTTGCTCCAGAGGTCATTAAATCCTATTCAGTTAGGAGAGTAAAACTGTTACCACAGATCCAATTAAAAAAAACAAACCCAATATGCTTCGAATATCTGGTTGTGTAAGTGATTAAAAGTTCATGAGAGATTCAGCAGCCACATCTGTTTATTTATGTTTATTTATGTATTTGTGTGTCAAATTCAGAAAAACAAACAGCACTGCTGAAGTGGTGATCTGTTCACAGATAAAGGACAAAGAAGAAACGGGGCCAATCTCATAAATTATTTGTTCATTGCATATAATTCACCCTCTTCTGCCATGTCCTGGAGCAAACATCCCCCCACTTCCAGTCCACAGAGCAGCTGCTGAGCCTCCTCCTGGCTGGCTGCAGGAAGTTTGCTTGAATGAGGAGCAAGAATTAAGGACAAATCTCAAAACAAGAAGGGGGAAAATAAGTAACTACTCTGCTCTTTAAAGAATTCTGGACTCATTTTAATAAACTACAATAAATCACTTTTTCTTTGCATGGTGAATCTTCAATTTATGAACTGCCCCATTTAGCATTATTATGAAAATAAGACTTTGTGGCTTTTAATTGGTTTCCTTATCAGTCCCAGAAAAACAGTTTTTAATAAAATGGGAATGGACTAACTCATTCTGCTAATTTCAAATCCATGCTTTGCAGAGTGAAACTCAGATATAATGGGGCTTTAGTTTAGGCAGGAATAAGCGAGACAGAAGAGAGGGAAAATAAATGCAAAAAATAAAAAGAAGCTAAGAGAAGGATTCCTACCCAAAACACAAACTGCCCGCAGAGGGGACAAAACTGAACCACCTCCTTCCTCCAGAACAACGTCTCCAGCACGTTTGGGATCGTGGCTGGATCCCTAGAAGGTGCAGGACCATGAGCAGAGCTGTGGGTTTGTGGCAGCCCCTCAGCTCTGCTGGGGTGTGTGGGAGATAGGGGTGAAACCTGGCTGGGGAGGAAGAGCAGGGGCAGGGGAGATGTCTCCATCAGCTCTGCCTGTCCCAGCAGTGACACCTCTGCCCTGGGATGTGCTGGAGAGGGAACTGCAGCTCTTCATGCAGGCTGGGGTTATTTTGGGCAAGGATGGTGCTTTGCTCCTTGCAGTCGTGTCACATCCACCTCCTCTCCCAGCCGTGCTCTGCTGTGCCAGTGAGGAGGTAAATGCAGCTCTTGGCTCCTTTTCCTCCCTGGCTGCAGGTCACGTCTGGAGACCAGGACCTCTGTACCCTCTACACTAGCTCATGTATCTCCAGCCACAGACCTGCTCTCAGCATTTGGTGGAAAAACAGTCAAGCCACACGGACCCAGGTTTTGCTCAGCCTTCCCTGGTGTGATTGCAGCCTGCCAGCAGGACCCTGTCACCACTCACCCTCAGGCCCCACACACCCAGCTGCACCACGGCCAGTTCCTGTCCTGAACCCCTGGTGGGTGGATTACCTGTGCCCAGGCTGACAGGGTGCTGCTGGAGGAGATGGCAGTGGGGAGCAGAGCCTGCTGAAGGCAGTTTGGAAAAGCCCCTCCAAGAACCAGAGCACAGCAGCAGCACAGTCCTGGCCCCAAGCACTCAGCCAGCAGAACCTGGAGGGGTCTGGCATGCAGAAGCTGCAGTTCTGCAAGCCTGGACCTTCAGGGTGCCCCTGGCACTGCACAGGCATGTTGACAAATATTGTTTTTTCTGCAGTAATTATCTACAAAAATGCAATAATTGTTATTAAAAAAAACCCATCAAACTCTAACTGAATTGTAAGTGCACAGGCAGGGCCCAGCTCTGCCTGCTGGACTCCCTTGCACCACAGGGGTTTAATCTGCCTGCCCTGGACGAGCTGACCTTTGTTAACACAATTTAGGGCCTTTGTTTCTTTAAGATTTAGTCCTTGTTAACATAGTTACAATTTCACCTATTAATTTCAACTCTGTTTTGAAATCTGACATCCAGCCTCCAGCTTTTGCTTACCAAGGTATTAAAGCAGTTGAAGAGCAGAGATCACAGAGTTCTGTGGATATTTAGGAAATAGGTGATGCTCCTGCCCATTCCAGTACCTATTAAATGAATACATGAAAGCCCAGGGTTATTACTAATGACAAGTTTCTAGGCTGTATGCTCTTTAATAGAATTTCTCATACTTTGGCAGGTCATGAAGGTGGACTCAAAAGATAAGGACTCTGCAATCTGTCAGTCTTCTGAGCTTTGCAGGTGTTTTTTGGTTTGGTTTGCCTTAAGTTCTGTGTGGCTGTTAATGTTCCTACTTGTTTCCTTCAGCTTGGAGAATGGCCCACAGCTAGGGACACACTGTCACCTTTATACAAGAGTATCTGCACTGGGTTCACTGTTTTGTAAGACAGTTTGATTCTGAGAAGTCAGCTTTCTATCCTTATAGAGGAGCCAAAAAGAGAACAGAGAGGAAAGAGGTGTGAAAAAATACTTGCTCTTCTCAGAAGAGACCTACATCAGGTTCCTACTGTATTTCTGCCTTCTTGACACTAACTAAGGGCACAAGGATAGTGCAGCAGGGATCAGACCTTTAGGGGGGCTGCCCTGCAGCAGGGCACTGGGGAGAGCCCCACAGAGCTGGTGTGTGAGGTGCAGAGGGATGGACCCACCATGCCACGTCCCGCTGGGATTCCAGCCAGCAGAGCCCAGACAACACACTGGTGTAATTGAAATGATACTTTGGGGCTCGTTTCCAACAGACACCAATTAATTCCCCCAGAGCCTATCAAAACTGAGACTGCACATCAGTTCCCAGCCAGCCTGAGGAGGATGTGCTTTACCCAAGCGTTTTACCCACTCCTTCCATTCTTTCCTGTTCACAAAATAGCAAATGAAACCAAAATGTCAAAAGCAAAACAATAAATACACACTTTACCCAGAGCAAATAAATGACATAATCCTGCCATCAAAATGTGTGCATGTGTGAGCCAACTGTATGCATCTGGTTTTGTGAGTTTCCTAAATGACCAAGTCGTACAGGACAAGTCCAGCAGAATGAATTTTTTCTTTCCTGAAATGTAAAGCTGCCAGAGTTTAAGACAAATAATCCCACTTGGTGACATCTGACTCTTATATTTGGAATGATTCATTGCAAAGCATTCAACAGACTTCATCCTGGACTTGGTTCAGGTTTCCTTTTTTTTTTCTTTTTTTTTTTTTCTTTAAGATTTAGTGCAAAAAGATTCTTCTGAGTCTTAAAAAAGTGAAAATGTCAAGGTGGAGAGCAAAGTCCACATC
The DNA here is from genome assembly GCF_000691845.1 of Merops nubicus. Lineage (NCBI taxonomy): Eukaryota > Metazoa > Chordata > Aves > Coraciiformes > Meropidae > Merops > Merops nubicus. Next base: position 65,126 of record NW_008602111.1, read on the forward strand.
TACTGCCAAATTTCAGAGCTGTAGGGCAACAGAGAAATGTAAAAAAGAAATGTAGAAACAATACCCTGAAGCAGAAACACCAAACAGCTTCTCCCTGAAAACCTACCTCCAAAAAAGAGCTGCCCTGTCTTTGCTCTTAAAACAGAAAGTGCTGCATTGGCTACATGCAAATCTCATTATAATCCATTTACCTTATCAGCTGGAGTTGCCTTTCCCCTGTGGAATGCACAGCTCAGGGATTAGAAACAGCTTTGTGTGTTTCCTGCAGGACAAACACTCTGCTAAGCATTAATGAAAAAAATGATTGGGTGCCTCTATCTAGCTTTCACCGGCAGGTACTTTCCCCACAGAAACAGGTCATGGCCAAAGAACTGAACAGCCAAGGAGTCTGCTTTTCCTTCACACCACAGGGAACTTCCAGCACAAGGTTTTTACATGCTGCTGAGCAGTGGGGCAGAACCTGTCCCAGACACATCACCCACACGGGACTGAAGCACAGAGCCTGAGCATCACCAGATTTCCCTGCTTCAGCAAAAACCAGCTGATCAGCATCATGACAAGAGGTAAAACTGGTTCATCCAGTGCACCAGCCTCAAACCAGATGACATCTGTGATACCACCACCACTGCAAGCATCCTCTCCCTAAGCCACCAACAAATGTTCCTCGTGTCACAGCAGATTAATTCAAGTTTAAATGTCACAGATGACATTTCTCACGCTGCTGCATCCCTCTGCTCCCACTGATTTCTTTTATACTTGCTCACTTCCAAAGGTATTAGAGCATAAGCTTTATTACGGCTCCCTAGAAACTGTACTTGAAATACCAAGGTTAATTCAAAGTTTTCAGACATCTTTGAGAAATAATCCATGGCAGATGTAACAAAGAATTTCTAAATGGTGATTTTCCCCTGTGAGAATTCCACTATCTTAGTCATATGTCTGAAGTTCCTACCTTTGTACAAATCCTCCTCTTTAGCAGCTATGTCACGTAGGGGCACAAGAAAGTAAAATAATTCCTGTGCCACTATAAACAAAACCAATATTAACCCCACGGTCAAACTTCTGACATGTTGTTGTAAGGCAGCACTTGCTCCTCCACAGATCCAGCTTTTCCCTGTTAGAAGAGGATCAGGATTCCAGGGCTAAAGCTCAGCCCTGAGCACCTTGAAGCCAAATGACCCAAAGTCATGTGAAGAACTCCCCCTTCCAATGAGAGTAGGCTTGTGCCCCTCCCTGTCCCCAAAAGCCTTGTGCCACTCAGACAAAAATGCAGCAAAGGGCATCTGACAAATTTTAATAGGTGACTTGAGAAGATGACTTGGAGCTAAATTGCAGCTACTGGGGATGAGTGACTATGTTAGACTGTGCTGCTTCCCCTTTGCCTCCCAGCCCGACGTCCTACAGGGCTGTGATCAGATTTTCCACCTTTGGCAGTATTTTTGTTTGATTTTATTGTTTGCCTTGGGGAGATGAGGTTGTTTGGGTTTTGCTTTTTAATTTCCTGCACACAGTTCTTCAACTGGACAAGTTCCATCTTCTTCCAGAATTTGAAAACATCCCTTAAATTTCAGTTTTCTTCAGTATTTACCAGTGTCACTCTAGTGACCTCAGCATCAAGAGAAAGAAAAGGAACGTGCAAGAAACAACGAGATCTGAAGAGCTGCCAAATCCTATGAACTGGAAACTCTGTTGTGTGCACATGGGCTAAAGGGCCCAAAGGAAATCAGAACAAAACCCAAACCAACACAGCCACAGTGCTGCTGCAGAGATCATTCCTTAGCCACACGCTGGGCGTTGTTGTTGCTCATCTTCCTAGCTCCTTTCTGTGTCACACCAAACAACCAACTGGCCTCCACTTTCAAGGACTCTTCCAACTTACTGCTCATTTTATCCAGCATTAGGAGGTCAGCTCGCACACCCAGACAGCTCACAGTCCCTGCTTCCACCCAGCACTGGCCAGCTTTGCAGTCAGGTGTCTCTGAAGTGTCTCGAGGCTCTTCACCACCTTTGAGAGACAGTCTGGGTAAAACTGTAGCACTACTTTCTAGCAGCCCCTCAACCTGTCTTCAGAAATGCCTTCCAGCCCAAAAAAAGTCTTGCCAACAGCTATGCTGCAAGTGGGCTCCAGTGGCTGTCTAGGACATCCCCTTGTTAGGGGTAATTTTACAAGAAAGTAGGTGCTGTAACATCAGAAAATTCCAGGAACACCTCATGAAGTCTCTCCTCACAGCAACAAGGAGCAGGCTGAGGTATGCTGACCCACAACACTGAGTCTCAAAACACTGCTCTTTATGAGGACTTTCAGGTGGTGACCAGCTTTTCATCTTGCTTTTGCAGCACCTACTAGCATCTTTTCCTTTTCTATGACTGAGATCCTACAGCAAGGAAAGTGGTGGAAAGTGGTTTTCTCCTCTCTTCAGCCCTCCTGAGGCCACACAGGGGATGTCCCCCTTCGAGCCTCCTAGTACAGGAAAGATACTGGCAAACTGGAGAGAGTTTAGTGGAAAGCAACTATGGCAGTCAGGTGGTTACCAGCTTTTCATCTTGCTTGTGCAGCACCTACTAGCATCTTTTCCATGACTGAGATCCTACAGCAAGGAAAGTGGTGGAAAGTGGTTTTCTCCTCTCAACCAGCCTCCTGAGGCCACACAGGGGATGTCCCCCTTCGAGCCTCCTAGTGCAGGAAAGATACTGGCAAACTGGAGAGAGTTTAGTGGAAAGCAACGATGGCAGTAGGAGATGGAGCACAAGGCACTTGAGGAGAGGCTGAAGGAGCTGGCTTAGAGCAAGGGTGACACCAGTCCCACCAGTCCACAGTGCAGTACAAAAGCCAGCAATCACAGGCTGTACTAGAGGTGTTTCCAGCCCCCATCCTTCTGTGATTTTGTTATTTTGGGACTGTACATGTTAAAGAATGAGACTGTGAAGTTTGTATGATGACAACAAATTTTGAAACAGGATATTTAAAACTTAATTCTTCCAGGGTTTACAATAAAATCTAACAGGAAATTTCTTAGTTCCTTTCTGATTTGTTTCACCCTTTTTCTCCACCATTTTTACAGACACTACAGAACTCACTAACACCCAAATTATGGTTCAGTTCCTGTGATTCTAAAAAAACCCCTTCCTTTTTCCCTCTCCAGATAGCTGTGTCAGATTCAGCCTGGGCAGGCAGACATCTGGGATCCAAAGATTTCCCACCAGCAGGATTCCAAGCAGCGTGGACAACATGATAACAGAGAATCCTTCACAGCTCATCACAGCCACGCAGCCTTCTGCCTCCTCACCCCTCTCACAGCAACAGCCCACATGGGAAAACAGCATTCAGAGAAGAACCTCTCTTCAGAGAAATAGACAGCTGCTAATTCAAGGTCAGCACAGTATTCTCAGCCATCCTTCCATCCTCTCCCATGAAGTTCTTCATGCACCAGGAAAAAACAACCAGCAGGATTGCACATGCCTGAGTTGGTAGATTATGGTAGGAAATGCCATCTTATCTTCTGTCTCACAGCAACACACATGACAAATGCCCTGGCAGCTATTCACTCGTTCACTCTCTTTGCAAATAACTAGTCAGTAAAATCTGGTGGAACTGTGCAAGTCACCAGAGTCTCACTGGGATCTCCTGCACACAACTGCCAGGCTGGGAAACTATGGAGTCTCAAGGGCAAATTCCAGGCAGGTGGAATTTGAGAGAGGCTGGTGACTCCTCCTAAAGGTCTGCTGAGTTCAGGTCAAGTAAAATTTGCCTCCTTGCCTGGTGCATGTGCTTCCATTGTCCTGATGTCCTGTCAGGTGCTGGTACCTCTGCGTGGCTGACACAGAAACCAGCCCTGCCCCTCCTGGGCCGCTGTGCAGGAGCAGAGCAGGTCAGGGCTGCAGCAGGGGAGGGATGAACCTCTGCCCTTCTGCTGGCTTTGGTACAGAGAAGTCACCTGCCCCAAAGCCCAGAACCTGGGACACTCCCTGGTGCCTTTGGTTGCATTACAGAACGTGTTAATTACAGTAATAACACAGCTAATATGGCTCAGAGAGGCGAGTCTCAAACGGTGCCTGACTGCCTGCTCTCCCTTTGAACACAGCCTAACAGATGGTGGATTAGAAATCTGCAGAAATTCAGGTATTTATGTATTTAATTTTTGTTAAGTGGCCATTTACCTTTCATGTGCCTGCAGTTTTTTCCTTTGCACAGATCTGGTTCCTCTGCCTGGGAAAGGGAATGAGGCAGCCTGGCACTCACAGTGTTCTGTGTTTACTGAGGCTTTCCAGACTGGGTCAGAATTACATGTATTTCCTAACTATGAAATAAAAAATTGGGAAAAGACTTCTTTTCCTCTGATAGGGTAGAGAAACAACGGGATGTCCTAAGTTGTCTGTCACTTTTCAAAACAGTAATGAGAGTTGCTCCCTTTTTCTTAAATCACTGCTCTGTGCTGCTGAGCTGAAGGTGACACCTGCTGCCTTTCCTGCCCACAAATATCACCTCAAGAAACAATCTTTTGTCAAGTTTTCCCTCACTTTTCCACTCACATCTGCTTTTCTGCACAGCCAGATGAAGAGGCAGAAGACAGCTATGGTAGTTACAGCAGCAAGGAAGCAGTTGTGTCTGTAGTCCCTGCCAGCAGAGCTGGGGACAAGGCAGGACTGAGAACAGAGCTCACCCTGGAAAATTAAGCACTGCCATCATCATCATTCCGTGTCCCTGGCTGAGGCAGGGGCTTGGAAAGCCTGCACTTGACATAGTGTTTCTTGGTGGTTGGAAGGGTAAAAACTGACAAGCAACTACAGGAGTTCAGAATTAATGTCCGTGCAGGGCAAGGGTGTGAAGAGATGCTAAGAATGAGAAAAAGAGCAGTCCAGGCTCTCAGGGAAGGAAAACTCCCCCAGCAGAACAATATATTTCTTAACCACTGACATCCATTGACCTCCTCCTTTTTAGCCTATAAATCTTGCCAACCACCCTGACCCACTGAGACCTTTGATGGAAATACAGTAATTTAATTCAGACGTAATCCATTCTTTAATGATAGAGCATGCAGGAAAAGCTTACATGGGCTTGCCTGTACATGTAATTAGTAGATCAGAAGAATAAAACAATTAATTTCTCGCTGCCCAGTTCAAGAAGATAAATGTTTATTTAATCCAAATTAAAATGTTCCTTTTTTTTTGTTTTATTATTTTGTTCCTTCTTCTAGCCCAAACACTGGCATATGATTACAGCTGGGCAAGAAGCAGTATTTGTATCCCACAAAAGCCTGATAATTAGAAGAGAACCAAAGAAATATGCAGTGAGTTGAAATTACTGATTTCAGGTGTTGAAGATTTTTGTGAGGAGGCTTTTGTTGAAGTCTGCAACCTGTCAGGTTCCACCAGACTTCCCAGGGCAGGCGTTTATCTGAAATCCCACCCTGGATTAGAGAGATCTTTCCACAGTAGAAATTTCACAGCAGTTGCTACGTTTTTCTATCTTTTTTCCCTTTCTTCTGAGGAAAACATCTGCTTCTAACCAATGGAGAGGTGCAAGGAGCTCCCACCTGGCCAGAAGGATTGTGGTGATGATGTCAGGCTCTACAAGAGCATCCCCCTCACTGGATGGTGCTGAGCAGGGATGCAGGAACAGACAGAGTCCTTCTGGAACTTGGCACATCAAAACTGATGGCAACAAGAATCTTCTCTGATGAGAAACTCATTCCTCACACTGACCAGCTCTGAAAGTCACCTCTAAATGCTAAGAGATAAAACAATGGGAGTTACAGGCTCTTCACCTCACATGAATCTTAACTTTGCTCTTCTTCCAGGAAAAAGAAAAGAGGGGGAAAAAAACCCCAAATATATCAGCAATTAAAGCATTCTGTTGGGAATCTGTGCCACGCATTCCAAGGGTTTTCAAATTGGTGTGAATGGCAGGGAAGGTACAAGACAGATTACAATTTTAAAGGCAAATTTTAAAAGAAATAAATATTAGCACAAAGTACATGGGAAGGCACAGAAGGCTTAGCTGGTGCTGGCCATGGAGAGCCCCACTGCAAGTGAAACACAAAGAAATATCTCTGAGCCATTCTGGGCAGCAGTTGACAGGTAAGATTTCCTGTAAAAGGGATGACAACATTGACCTTTAGAAAATTATCACCAGATAGCAGAGAAAAGCTTTCCTCTGTTTATCCTTGGGGGACTAGGAGCTGCACACAGGCAGGATGCCAAAACAAGACAAAAACCTTTTGGTATTTGTGAGTGTGCTGGGGAGCTACCTGAACCCTGAGACAATCAGCTCTGCAGTAAAGCTCCAGGAACACAGAAATAACAGGCCTGTGAAACGGCCTGATTATTACAGGCACCAGCACTCTGAGCAGAGCCCTGCCTACAGAAAGGGCTCCATTAATTCCTGTTAATGGAGTTGCCTCTCTCCAAAGGTGATTTTCAGGCAGGCTGAAAAATTAAAAGGGAGGTTTGTCCCCTGACACCAGGAGCCTTTGCTGCCTGTGCACAAAGAAACCAGGAGAGAAGTGTCTTAAAATTACACCCTGTGGCAAGCTCTTTTAACAATGGGCAGGCAGGCATATGTATTTCAGGAGAAATTATATTAATTACTCATGCAGATTCTACTTTCCAGATGAATTAACAATTTCCTGTTGTGCTATCTGTAACTCCTCACAGCCACTAAAATGCAGACTCTGAAGCAACATCAGCCCAGCACCCCACACCAGCAGAGAGCAGTGAAGTGGCAACTCAGACAGGGATGGCATAAAGGACTTCTGAAGTTCTGAAAAGTATTCTTATTTCCCTGTTTTGCCCCTTTTCCTTGCAGGTATCTTCTACAGAGTAAGAACTCTTTTCTTTTTTAGTCCCTGTGTTGATTTGTCTACACCTGCCCTTTACAGAAGCATGGCAGGAACTAGCTGCTGTGTGCACTGGTACCAGTGACCCCTTGTGGAAGCAGATTATCTTCTCCTGGGTCATAAATCTACCTGTCAACCCTACCAGGAGAGTGGACAACTCATCAGTATGGATTACTGAAACCACTTGCTGCAGAAATAAAGCTACAGCAAGATAGATTAAAAAATAAAACAAAGATTCCCCTTGGGATGTGACAATTCCCTAACCCTAGCTTCAGAGAAAAAAAAAATACAACCTTGAAATGGAGAAAAGTGATCTGCAGAGCCAGAGGCTGAGCAGAGAAGCAGAGAAAAATGGCAAAGGAGCTTCAGTGACGACGTTGATCCAATCTGGTTCAGAGCACAGGTTCACTTTATGGCTCCTATTTATCACAGCCAACGCTGCTGAAACTCTACATTCCAAGGTTGAGCCTCTATTTCAATTTACAAATCCCTATGGTTAGGGGATTTAAAATTCCACCATAAAATCTTGGGCAACGTGACCACAGGCCAAGATTTTTTAGTAAAAAGCAACTTTGATCCCTGGCTGTGGATCCATGACTGTGTGGTGACTGGCCACAGAGGTTACTATGTCAGGTTAGAAGCATCTTTAATTTAGCACTTTTTTTTGGGGGGGAGGATCCTGCACAGTAAGATTTTTACATTACAACTTACAGAACACAGCCCTGCAGTTCTCTAATGGGGAAACTAATCTAGTCCTGCTCAGCTAAAAGGACAATGGCCAGTTGAAAAGCCAGCTCTTCAGGAAGGACAGGAGATTTATCATGACAAAAGTTGGCTGAGGTCTGTGGTCTGGCCATGTCTCATTGGCCCTGCCTGCCCAGGTAACGTAGGAGAAGCTCAGCTTGTACCCAGCTTTCCAAGTCACCAGGAAGATTCCAGTCTCCTTCCACACTCAAGCAGACATTTCCCCAGCAGTACCTGGCCAAAGACACATAAAGATGAAATTTCAGTGTATTAATTAACCCAGAAGAGTTAAATAGCTCCAAAGGTGTACATGCCAAGTCAGCACAAGTCCACCACCTTCCACGGGCTGCTTAACCCACCTGAGCCAGCATTACAGCCTGTGGCATCACTGCCACTCTCAGATCTCCTGACCTTTGCAGTCAGTGTGATAATGTTAATATAAACTTAAAGGAACTGTCAGTTCTCTTTCTGAAAACCCTTTTTCTCCTTGGACTGCAGGATCCTGAATCAGAGGGAAGAGAAGGCAGATTTCTCAATTGCCTGTAAGAAAATGACACCTGAGGCCAGCCTGATGGATGCAGGGACATCTCCTCTTCTATTCAAAGGGAACTATATTGCTCCAAGGGCTGATAAATTACAAGTTTAGCTTAATAAAACTAAATCAATACTTTCCCCTGTACTTTTCTTCTTAAACTTAAAAGGTTTAGAAAGGGTTTCTCTTTGGAATAAATATTAGTATCATTATGACTGTTCTCAACACCTACAATGTCATTGCCCATGATTCCTGAGCTCCCCAACACCAACAAATCCCTGCATGAGTTAAGTCTGTTTGGCAGCCAGTAATTGTTTTGCCTCATTTTGCAGAGCTGCAGCACACCAGGGGTTAAACCACTTGCAAGGGAACACATGTCAAAACAATGAACTGAAAAATGCAACAAACTGCTGCTGAGCTCCACTAACCCCTGTTTATGTGCTGCCAGCACGGCTTCAAAACCCCTCAATACACACACTCCTGAGTGACAGCATTAAATGACTGGTGATCATCCAGAGAGCATTAGGGAAAGTCAGAGTGAGAATCAGACCTCCATCAGCCCAAAATATGTGCTTGCCCCACAGTGAAGAAAATCCAAAGCATTTTGCTGTTTCACTGGGGAACCAGCTCCCCCAAACTGCTTCTGCTCACTGGGGAGTGATGCTGTGCACAGACACCTTGCCCTGTGGACCTGTGTTTGCTGAAATACATTCAGCAGTGGCAGCTTTTTGACACTATAACAATGTACATAGGTTGTTTCCTTTTAATTTTTTTTTTTTTTAATTGAAACAGCTCACTAAGAATAATTTTATCACCTTTGTTTATCTCATGTTTAAGCAGTTGACCTTAAATTCAGGTCAACCCCAAAATACAAGGCCTCTGGCAGAGATGTTTGTGCTGCATCTCACCCAGGAGAAGGAAGGTATAAGCCAGCCATGGCCAAGCAGAGCTCCACAGGGTGTCCTGGCTTGGAAAATTTCATCCCACATGTGTGCTGATGCACTTTTATCTAGTCATCTTTTTTAAAGGATCCAATCTTAAAAAGCCTTCCTCGTGCAAGCAGTCTGACCAGCTCCTTGGAAAAGCCCATGAATATAAAAGTGTCCTCTGAGCAGAGGCTGGAGGAGAGGATGGTTCTGTAGAGGAGCTCTGTCTCTGAGCACAGCAGCACACGCTGGTTTCACCTCAACCCCTCCTATGTCCTCCCTAAAAGCCTCCCTGGCTGCCCGAGCCCATTTCAAACAAAAGAAGCAGGTGTAACAACCCCTCTTTCCTTCACAAGGAAAACCAAGGGATCTCTCTCCAGGGCAGCCCAGGGGGAGGGAGAACAATCTCCTCTGGCCAGCCACCAGCAGCACCTCGGGGCTGCCCTGCAGCCCTCTGCCCACCACAGGGGCAGCTGAAGGGGAGGAGTTTGCATTTGGGGCTTTTTTTCAGCACTGTTTCCAGAAAATAGCAGATGTTGGTTAATGATCTTTAGATGCTAGATCATAAACCACACTCGTTTTGAGCACTGCCATCGGAGAGATTATTTGTATATCATTAAGCAGCATCCTCAGAGCAAGCTCAGGGTATTTCCTTATTGCTTCATTTAAACCTTCCTTACTGTTTCACTTCAACACAAAAATACCAGAGAGCTTTTTACTTTCTATTTTTAGGTTTACAGTCTATGGGCAAGGCTCTTACCTCCTCTTCACTCCTCCTTCTCAGCAAAGCAATATCTAAGCCCAGTGTCATCACAAAGGGAAACATTTCTTCAGCTTCACAACACCCAGACCCAGAGCAGATGACATTTGTCTGCGCTGAGACTCTGAGTGAGCATTAAAACTGAATCTCAGAAAGTTTCCTTCTTCCCCCAGTTACCCAGCACACTGCTCCCCACAAGGGAAATGATCTATTTTAAACTCTGCAAACAGCATCAGATTGTTTATTTGGAAGGGAAGGTAGATGGATCTGAGTTAGACTAGCGTGGGTGTACCTGGGTTTATACATTGAGCAGTAAAGCAATTGTCTGTATTTTCAAACACACAGAATGTGTAGATCTGGATATACAACACACATATATCTCTATATACCTATATACAGAGATATGGAAAGAGTATGTCTTAGATGCACTCCTATATAGATGCACACCTATCAGTATATGCCCATCTATGCACAGATATCTGTAATTGCTTATATACAAAATCCTAATTGCTTATATACAAAATCACACAGACATACACAAACTGAGATTCCACCTCATAACATGCACTCAGATTCAGCTCCATCTAAACACAGCCTGGAAATATCAGCTAGCCCTCTGACTCACTAGGACCTTACTATAAAACATTAATTATGTAATATATGCTGAGAAATGCTTAGATATGTGACAGATAAATTAGTTTCATCTGAACACATGTAGTGTGTGAAAGAAATAAATTCAATAAACATTGTGGCTATCATCCTGCAAAAGCATATGTGAGTCTCAGGGAGTTCAGTGGTAATAACTCAAATTATTCATGGGCAAAAGTGTTTGCAGATCAAGGCTATATCTGCAATTTGGTTGTTACATTATGCTAATTTTGGATCTACTATTTCACCATAAAATCTGACAAGGCAGAGTCATTTATGAGACATAAATATAGAGGATTGAATTATAGAGAGTCCTCTGCATACAGAGCAAGATCAATTATTAATTAACATTCGGAGACGAAGATGTGTTGCTGTAGAGGAATCACTGAAGGGCACCCATGGACAGCACTGGTCATGGGGTGAGGTCCTTTCTGCCCACTTGGGATGGGCCACTGTGGTTTAAACACAACACCCCAGGAACAGGCACACCCTGGGTACAACCTCTCCCTCCCTCCCCTTGTCCCCACATCGTTGTTACAGCAAGTGACTGTGGCTGGAACAGGGCAAACCAATGCCCAAGTTGGCCTGTTCAGAGTGAGGTATTATCTCAGCCCCTGACTGCTGCTGCAGTTCAGGTAGAGAACCACCTCTCCCTGACCAGATCCCGCTCTGCTGTGGTCAGCAGAGCTCTGCTGGCACTAGTGGAGCTGTGCAGGTTCACACCCCTGAGAGCCCCATCTCCTCCACCCAGCTGCAGACCAGCACGTTGGACACTCAGGGTGCACCTCAGCTAACTTCAGTAACCCACAAATGGGTCCTGAATGTGAGTGCTTTGATCTCAGTTTTCTCAGCAGCATGCCTTCTCCTCTGGGGACCCAGGAGGGGTCACTCACCCCATGTACCACACCACCCTGGGTTCATTCCACTCTGGACACCTCCCCCTGAGCTGGCTGCTCCCAGCTACCTCTGCTGTTAACAGAGGAAACCCTTTCAGGGTGCACTGAACCTGGTTTGTTTTGCATGTCTGTTTAAAGCCAAGATGATCCTGTCCCAGAAAGGGCTGCTTGTCTCCATTCACTGTGCAGGGTCACCAGCTCACACGTGGGTGATGAAAGGCATCTGTGTGACAGCTTCATTAGCAACAGTGCTCACACTGAGCAAAACAAAACACAAGTACCAAATGTTAACTAAAACCAGATTTTAAACAGACTAATACTTGCATAATTAGAGATACAGATCTCAATGCAAGGCAACGTTCTCTCCTGCTCTGTGCCTTCTGGGCAGAATTTGGGGGTTTGTGATTGCACAGGAGCAGGACACTTCAGAACAGCAGCAAGATCAGCTCTTTGCCCTGTCTGCAGCAGTCTTTGATGGAGGAAATTTTTCAAAGGACTACATGAAAACAATTTCTGACCCCTAAAGAGCCAAAAGTCAGCTCCAACTGTGAAGCATAAAAATTAACATACCTCAAAGTGGTTTTAAGTAACTAAAAACACCAATGTGCTTTCATTAACAGTTCTAAAACTCTGGAACACAAATCTATGGATGCCCCAGCCTTGTCTGAATCTAGACAGTCAAGATATTGACCAAACAATACTTTGAAGCAATAAGTCCCCCAATCTTATGAAGAATAATTTCCTTTAAATTAGCATTAAATAGAATCACAGAATCTCTCAGGTGGGAAGGGACTGCCAAAGGTCATTAGTCTGGTAAATGACAGGTTTGTGATACCCCAATTCACATCTTTGTGCCTGAATTACAGGAAGGGAAATGAAAACTGAATAAAATAGAGGAAACTTTCTCATAATGTTGCATCCACAACATTAAGCAGCCAGTGGGAGCTATTGGTGACCTGGTGACCAGGTCATCTCCATCTCCATTTGGCTTCATTTTGGTGAACAAAACTGTGCCCCTTAGAAGCCTTGTCCTGTATTTACCATGCAACTGCCCCTCATTCCCTCCCAGTGACCGTGGCTACCACAGGAAAAAGGCACTTCCCAGGGTGGATAATAAAAACTGCAGAAGGAATAAGCTCCAGATGGGTTACAGAACTGATGCCTTCAGCACCACCTTGCATGCCTTAACATTAGAGACCTTTCTCAAGATGGAGGAGGTTAGGGTAGAGTGGAAAATACCAGTGCAGTGTAAGTACAAATGCCACTCGTAAATCACAGGGCTGGCACACAGCTCCTCACAGCAGCTCCCAGAGAGACAGTGCTGATCAATAACACACACAAAACTCCTCTCAGCTTGCTGACTGGGTTCTGAGCATCGTGGAACCACTCCCTAATTTCTAACTGCTGCCCAACAGCTCTTTGTACTACGCAAAGTACACATTTGGACATGTTGACTTCTCTAATTAGTCTATAAATACTTGACTTTTCCCCACTGCTTTGGTAAGTGTGATAATTGCTGGGGAAAGGCCAAGGCATTTATGGTCAATCAGATGATGAGAAGAGGAATATGGCCCTTTCAGTGAGTAAAATGTAAGGCATTCTGTGGTGAGGCAGAAGCTATTAGCAGGATCAATATTTCTCCTAGTACCTTAATAAATCATTATATCAAAGAACAGTTGCAGGATGAAGAAAACCTCATTCCACCAACAAGGATGCTTCCAAATCAGCAAATAAAACATCATTTAAATTACAAAGACCTAATTGGTGTACAAAGGCAAACGGCAAGCACAGAATACAGCCCTCTGGTGCTAGGCATGTAAGCACCCTGAGTCATTAGTGAGGGAAGAAAGGCAGGGAGATAAAGGAACAGCCAGGCCAAGAGCTCCATGTGCATCATTTGCAGATTGGTAAATATGCATGAACCCCCCCTGCCAGAGCTGACACCAGTGCTGGTGTAGGTACCACACATGGCAGAATCAGGAGAGCACCTGGAGAACAGGATGGGCTTGGGTGTCTTTACAACTGGACTGGAAAGAATCCCCTTGCTATTATTTGCACCAAGGCTTCTTCTTTCTCTTCTCCTCAGCTAGCTAAGCAGGAAAGAAACAAAGCTGGCAGTGGGGAGGTTCAGACTGGCCGTGAGGAAGAAGTTCTTCCCCAGGAGAGTGGGGAGAGCCTGGGATGGGTTGCCCAGGGAGGGGGTTGAGGCCCCATCCCTGGGGGTCTTGAAGGCCAGGCTGGAGGAGGCTCTGGGCAGCCTGATCTAGTGGGAGGTGTCCCTGCTCATGGCAGGGGGGTTGGAACTGGGGGATCCTTGGGGTCCCTTCCAGCCCTGACAGATTCTGATTCTGTTTGAGCAGAGGACTCAGGAGTGTTGGCTTGATGGTTGGACTGGATGATCTTGGAGCTCTCTTCCAACCTAAAGGATTCTAGGATTCCATGAAAAAGTTAGGATTGTAAACATCAGAGTGAGGGAAGGGAAGAAATATTCTACTGGCTGCTTCCAAGCAAGGGGACCTCTCTCAGCAGGCACTTCACACACTGCTTATGCAACACAGCTATCCCCACATACACCCACGTAGCTCCCGTGGCCACACAACCCAGGAGGAAACTCTTAAGCAGAGCTAATTTGAGTCCTGTTCCAGTGAAGATTGAGGGACCACAGCCATGTACATGTCCCACACAGTGGGTAACCCTCCCAGCACACATACATGGCTGTGAGAAGAAGGCAAGGCATGTCAGACTACTTCACATGTTGGCATGGAGCACACTGCTGCACAGCTCCTGAGCAGCCACCACCTTCCCTTGAAATACCAACTCACAGCACTTCTGATCTATGGAATCACAGGATGGCAGGGGGTGGAAGGGACCTCTGGAGATCATCTAGTCCAAGTCCCCTGCCAGAGCAGGCTCACCTAGGGCAGGCTGCCCAGGAACGTGCCCA
>NW_008602111.1:79461-96538 GCF_000691845.1 Merops nubicus
AGCACAAAGTACAGAATCTTTTCCTCATGTTCAGATGGAATTTCCTGTGTTCCAGTTTGTGCCCATTGCCTCTCATCCTGTCACTGACATCAGTCTGGCCCCATCCTCCTGACACCCATCCTTCAGAGATTTACAAGCATTGACAAGATCCCCTCTCAGTTTTCTCTTCCCCAGACTCAGAGGTCTCAGCTTTTCCTCACCCCAGAGGTGCTCCAGTCCCTCATCATCCTCACAGCCCTCACTGTGTCTCCACCCTCCACCCTCTCCAGTAGCTCCCTGTCTGTGTTGAACTGGGAAGCCCAGAACTGGACACAACACTCCAGATGTGGGCTCCCTAAGGCAGAGGGGGGGAGAACCTCCCTCAGCCTCCTGGCCACACTCAGTGCACTCCAAGACACCACAGGGGCACGCTGCTGGCTCATGGTTAACCTGCTGTCCACCAGGACTCCAAGGTCCTCCTCCCCAGGGCTAACCTATTTATAGTGTTATCTTTCAATCTAATAGAGGAATTATGAAACCTAGAGGGGAAAGAGACACTAGGGTAATAACTGCATGAGCTCCCACCAGGGGAACAATGTAATAGTGCTGGAGCCAGCATTCAGGTTTATTCTTTTCTCTGAATAGTCTGGATTGAACTCTTTACTCAAGAATTATTACAGAAGAGCAAATGCTTCTCAGTTATCTAGTCACTACTTCTGATCCCTGTCATAGCCTTGGGACCTTGTTCCTAACATATTCAGAGGCCACAACTGTTGACTTTGTGAAGGAAAGTCAGCTGTTGAAGGAATTGCATTATGGAAGTCAAAATGTGAACTTTTTGGTTCTCTAGTTTGTACATTTTCATAAACTTATTTATTCTCAAATGCTAATTTATTGCAGAAAGTGAAGAGGACCAGCCTCTCTACAGTCTACACCTTGAATCAGTTTGTGGACTGATCCTTCTGGTGTGGAAAACATATCAGTCCTCCTGCACAGAGCATAATATGGTAACTTTACTGGTAAGGAAACTGATGTAGTTGATATCCTTAACTGCCTAGAGGCCTCCCAAGGGTTCCTCCTCTCATCTCAAGCCCCCTAACACATATCAACATAATGTCTCTGCTAGCATCCCAGGACTATTTTAAAAAGCAATTGGAAATCCTCGTTTTACCTGCATCCCAAAGTATTACTTTTTGCTTGGCATATATCAGCTTTGTAGACTGGAAACCACTCAAGGCAGGGACTACTTGTAATTGTTTATATCCTCAGTGGTCTAGAGGTGTTATCAGCTTTATTCATCAAATTATCAGCAGCAGAGGGGCCCACTGTGAGCACCACCCAAACTCCAGTGACCATGTCCAGTGGGATCACGGGGGGAAGGCTCCTGGAGTCTGTGCATGCTTTAAATTCCATTATCATTAACTTTTTTCCCAGTGCAGTATAAAGATGCACTAACTCTTCAAACAAATAACCAAAAGCTACTGGGATGGTACTAAATGGATTCAGCAAAGATTCAGGAATTTCTTATTCCTGTCTAAACCATTAATTAACAGCTTCCTTGTTTGTAATTAATTTTGTTGCCATAGTAGCCTCTATGAATGGTTTCTAACAAACAAGGAAGATTTATCTTTCTCACTCTAAATCAATCAGGGAACTAATGATTCCACATTCATTTTTGTCTCATAATGACAGGTAAGGCACAGTGAGTCATTACAACAGGGTCTGCAGAGAAGGGTAAGGTGTCAGTTATCTTAAAAAGCAATCTTAAAAAGCAGATCTAGGGATTAAAATGGAAGTGCCACTTCTACACAAACAAAACAAAAAGGCCTCCAAAAGCCATATTAAAAAATGACAATTTATAAATAATAAATAGAAAAAAGTTTCTAGATTGGTTTTAACTCCAATTAAGCATATTTTGCTAAAATATAAATACTTCCATGCACTATTTTTCACTCCAAACTCACAGCTGGTGAGAGACCACAGAGAAAAAGCATTGTAAGATAATTTCCTGAAGAACAGAGTTAAAATTAATTAGTTGAAACACAGGAATTTTTCATCCACTTTAGGCTGCTTGGATTGTCAAGAGAAGAGCAGACCACGAGGCAGAAGGGAGGGGAAGGTGCATGTCTGCAGACTAAATGCACAGTAAGTTCTGTCCATCACCATGTGTGAGGGGCTTGGACATGTTCAGAGAACTACAGCCTGCAACTGCAAATGGGATCAATACGTTTCTTGCCTGATAAATTCCAGGAGGGAGATAACAGGTCCATTATTGGAAAAGATTGTTGTTGCCTTTCTTCTAGAGGACAAGGTGACAGATTCTCTCAAAGCAGTAACTGCTCTTTGCTTCTTCACAAAAGCATGCTTTGAAAACAACAGTAATTCCAAACCTTGTCCAATCTATAATCTGCCTTGGAGTGGGGAGCAGGGAAGAGTTAGAGCATGGCAACACAGCCAAAGTATTCAGATGCCCTCAATTAAGCAGGCAGTAATAATCCCAGGGACAAAATGGTTTAGTCACATAAATCAACTCTTCCCACCAAGGAAAACAAAACAAACATGAAGGCAACGTGACTTATGTTCCTCACTATATTAGTCATTTCCTATAGTCAAACTCAAATATCCTTGAATATTTTCTTGTACTACTGATACCCAAAATCATTGACACAGCTACAGACCACAACACAGCTAATTCTTATTGAGATCTTCACCTCACCTCCTCAAGCTTTTGCCTGGCCATGTCCAAAACCATACTACTGGGGTCATTTAAAATTAAAAAAAATTAAAAAATCACCACTTTAAAAAATCATTCTTTTAACAAGAATCATTTTTCAGATCCAATTTAGGAAGAACCTACTGAGCCACTAAGCTTAGCTGAAGGGAGAGTAGTGTCTGGTGAGGAGTGTGGAAATGAGAGCTTGAAGGCAGTATGCTCTGAGATCAGATCTGTATAATACAGTATCAAAATAATATAAAATTGCAGCCTAAGGGCAAAGAGGAGGTATGATTTTTGTTCTCTCTGGTTATTTCTAACTGAACCTCTGCCTGTCCATCTGCTATACCTTTACTGGCAGAGCTGGGGCAGCAGCAAATACAAACCCACTTTCAAGCCAGTGTAAAAGTTGGAGAGAAGTCAGAGGAGGTAATTTCATGACTAGGAGTGTAATGGGAACTGGCAGCTGGGTGGGGCAGCAGCTCACAGAGTGCTGCCTGTGGAGAGGAGGATCAGCCAGAGCAGCCAGCAGGGACTCTGCCCAGGCAATGCCCACGGGCTGCTGAGTGGGGGCCTGCACGCTGGCCTGGATCAGAGAGCAGTCCAACAATGGAAATGAAATTCAAATGTAGTAACAGTAATGAAGAGAACAAGAAGAGAGTGAAAGAAAACTCGAGATGCACAATGTAATTGCTCAGCACCCACTGACTGACCTGGGACAGTCCCCAGGCAGTGACCTGCCCGCCCTGGCCAGCTCCCTCTGGTGTGTGCACTGGGCAGGATGTTCTGGGGGATGCAATATCCCTTCCAGCAGCTCGGGGCACCTGCCCCAGCTAGCTCTCCTCCCAGCTTCTTGTGCATCTCCCTGCTGGCATGGCACAGAAACTAAAAAATCCTTCATTTAGCAGTACTTAGCAACAACCAACACTGATGTGCTATCAGCATTGTCCTGATACTAAACCCAGCACACACTATACCAGCTACTAGGAAGAAAATTTACTCTGTCCCAACTGAAAACAGGTCAACTGCTTGCAGAGCAATTTGTTTCCAGGGACCTGTTGTGCCTGAAGTGTTGGGCAGAGCCTATCACAGCACGTTCCTGTATGGTCTGGGTGCTGGCACCAGCCTGCTGCGCCCACACTGAACAAATTCAGGCTGGTTCTGCTCAGGGTCAGAGGCAACTGGGAGCCACATAAGCTTACTAGCAGTGCTGAGGCCAAGGTAACTGCACGGAGCCAGGGCTAATGAACACTGCCAGTCGTGGCCATTTTCTCAGCCTGTACTCAGCACCATGCTCACTGTGCTGCACAGCTTCTGCCTGGCTTGGAAAATGGGCAGAGGGCACTCCCATCCACCAGCAGAGAGCTGGGTAGATGTAAACCCTTATCCATAGGCCTGTGAACTCTCACTGAGCACCTGAACCCTGGTGAACTGAAGCATAAACCAAGTGTTTCAAACTGCTTGGGAAAATCTGCAGAAGGGAATAGAGGAGAACTACTAGAGTGGGGAATGGACTCTGTACCAAGGCCACAGACTGCTGAGTTACAGCTCTCTACCAGGAGTGCCAGCCAAAAAGTCTGGAGCCTGACCATATGGCAGGGTGGGGGAGGATTGCAGAGCAGAGTCCTGGTTTCATTTAGGTTCCTCAGCCTTAAAGACACCATGCATGCAGTGCTGAGGCTGTCAGCAGCCCAGCAGATGCTCACTATGTGCAGTGAAACGTCTTCAAAGAAGCCAACAAAATGCTGTCATAAAGGACACCCACATAGACTTGCAGGGGTTTTATTGTAACTTAAAGACCTTAAAATAGCATGTGTATTTGGCTATCAAACAGTGACTTTCTGAAAGCCTGTCCATGGCATTGGGAGCTGCCTGATGGCTGTATGGCTCTTGACAAACTTCCCAACAGAAGTCTCAACCCACCTGAGCCTTCAGACAGAGCTACAGAGATGGAAAAATCCAAGATGCATTAATGGATGAAGGGCTGCAGGACTGACCATTATCAAATCCAGATGCAAAGGTCTCTAGTGCTAAAGGGGAAAGGTTCTGTAGGGATTATAGAAAGATCAGAGGGTCCAAACAATCCATGCCCCAGAAGAAGGGATAACCAGCTCTCTCTGTGTATCTACACTTCATTTGGACCAGACAGTGCATTTGATTGACCTCACTCAAGTGTGACTGACATGAGAACCTGACAGCAGAACTGCCTGCAGAACTCTGGCCAGGATTTTGAGACATTGCTGAATAGCTCACACACACACACCCCTCAAACCAAACCAAAAAACCCCACAACAACCCAGTAAAAAGAAGGAATATTTGAGAATGGTATTAGAGTTCACTGCAGAAGATGCTGTCTGTAACCTGTTACTCTGTGATCTTTTCCTTTCCTTCCTCCTCTCGTTTCTTTGCCACCTCAAAACACTAAAAAGGATGTGTGAAGAGAGAAGAATAAAATATAAGAACACTTGGGATGTTTTTATGGAGAGAAAGAAGCACAGAACATCGTAATTAACCAAATAAGTGAATCAGTGGCCTTCAAACATTAAAAGAACAGCACTATGAAGAGGTTTAAGTCTCCCTTCAGCAAAACACATCATGTCAGTCAATTCTATGAACACAGTGCCATAGTTCAGACTCAGCCCTCTCCTGGATTTAACATCTGACCTTTGCTTTCAAGATCCTTGGTCCCTCTGAAACAATTTTCCTTTATTCTCTTTGGTGCTGGTTCCTTGTTATTAATTAGATCAAGTCAGTTTTCCACTGAGGCTGTGAGAATGGGGACATCTGTGTGCTACCTGTCAAGTGCTGCCATAACTGCCTTCAATTGCTCTTGTAAGTCTAGTGCCTCTGTGGAGTTTTGTATTATGAAAATTGTACAGAGTCTTTCAAAGCCCTTCCTCTCATCTGTGGAACATCACTGTGCTCTTCTGACAGGGGGATGTGGAAATACAAAACCTCCCTAGGAAACCCACCAAGTGCATTAGTAAGAGTATCACTATGAGCAACAGCAAGAACAAAGAGCTGGTTGCTACCCAATGGGAGGAAAAGCTGTTTAAAGGATCAGCTGTGATCAGAAAGCCACAACAGTGAACACTGAAGACAAAGGACTAGAAACTCAGGTCACAACAGGGAAAAGTGGCTTAGAGAGAGCTGAGGTAGGTTAGACATTTTCACATTGGTTGGGCTGTATGAATTTCATCCTAGAACATGTAGACAACTGACTGGGGGAATCCTAGAGCTGCTGGCAGTTATCTGTGAGAGGTGGGGTCAGAAACAGTCAACTCAGCAAACACCTCATGGGAGATAACCAGACAGGTTTAGTCTTGCTAAGAACAACCTGAGGTTATCCCGTGGGTCACAAGCTTCAGCAGAGTCACTGTCACACATGTAAGATGTGACATATGTCAGATGAGAGTACTGACTGTCAGGTGGAAATACAAAGGAGAGTGATAGGTACAAGACACACAAGGGAATTTTCCTTTATTACTTCATTTTGGAAGGACTTCAACCATAACCTTAGGTGCAGTGTTGGATGCCATATTTTAAGGAGGATGGGATCAACTGACAGTGAGTACTCTACAAAACACCATGAAAAACTGAGGACTAAACTGTTGTTTAATGTAAAGACAACAAGACTTGGGGTAAGCAGGACAAAAGACTCTGAAAATATTAACATGGTTGCAAGGAAAAAGGGAACAACCCATTCATGCTCATTGCAGGTGGGGCAGAATTAACTTACAGTTTCAGGAAAGAAAAAAAAAGACATTTTCTAACGGTAAGGAAAATTAGGCCTTGGAATGAATTGCCCAGAGAGTCTCCAGCAGTGGAGGCCTTCAGAAATGGGTCAGCCTCAGCTCTGATGGGAAAAGTGTCCCCACAGCTGATGCCGCTGCAGGGCCCTCAAGCTACCTACTAATTTTCTCATTCTAGGGAAAAAAACTGTGTCTAGTTAGATGGAAAATATTTTTTGTAAGCTCTAGGATATCTGGGCAGTAGTATGGGTTACCTTTTCCTTGGTTCATTTTGAATAGTGTTCTGAAAGCTCAAAGTTAAAAGAGTGGCTTGACCCAACATATTCTTTCATCTTCCTGCTTCCATTTTTGCTGTTTGAGCCAACTGCCTGGTCAAGCTTTGCTCTGATTCTTATAAAGCCTCTTGAACAGAATGTTCAGTGGTCTTTTTTTTTCTTTTTCTGAAATGTTGGATCTTTTAAATTATGTAGGAGCAGATCATTTCCTGAATGGTTGCCTATAGCCATTATTGGATCATTTCTTCTGTAGAGTCAACCAACTCATATTAATGTTCATGTGGCTCCCTTAGAGTTTTACTTTTTGTTTTTTTTCACTTGTGGCATCTAATAATCAATTTCTCCACACTCTCCCTTCTCTGAAAGGATAACTGACCCTGGAAATCTGAGTCATTCTAGAGCAGCATTATTTTAGGAGTCTCAATCCCAAAGTGCTGCGTGTGCTACGCTTCAGCCTAGAAAAAGAAAGGCTGAAACTTTATCAAGATCAAGGCTCCTATGATATTGATTTAAATTTGTTCAATTGTGAGTTCTGAAGATGAACAAAGGAAGTGTCAGAGTTTTTATGGGGCTGGCAACAAGGAGCTGAAAAATCATCACAGGCAGCTTCTAATGGGGTTAATTGCAAATATATTCATTGAAAGTTCAGACCCATCCTCACTCAGAAACAGTGTGTCCTGCAGGAGTGATCCTCCCCCTGCACTCAGCACCAGTGAGGCCCCACCTTGAATACTGTGTCCAGTTTTGGGCCCCTTACTACACAAAAGACACTGAAGTGCTGGAGAGTGTCCAGAGAAGGGCAACGAAGCTGGGGAAGGGTTGTGAGCACAAGTCTTATAAGTAGCAGCTGATGAAGCTGGGGTTGTTTAGTCTGGAGAAAAAGAGGCTCAGGGGAATCCTTATCAGCCTCCACAACTGCCTGAGAGGAGGCTGTAGAGAGGTGGAAGTCAGTTTGCTCTCCCAAGTAACATGTGGCAGCACAAGAGGAAACAGCCTCAGGTTGTGCCAGGGGAGGTTTAGAAGGGGTAACAGGAAAAATTCCTTTCCCAAAAGGGTTGTCAAGCCTTGGAAGAGGCTGCTCAGGAACGTGGTTGAGTTGCCATCCCTTGAGGCATTTAAAAGACATGTAGACATGGTGCTTAGGGACATGGTTTTGTTGTGGACTTGGTTAGTGGCTGGACTCAATGATATTAAAGGTCCTTTCCAACCTAAACGATTCTGTGACTCTCTGTGATGTACACAAATAGCAAAAAATAATCCTGTCATGTTTACTATTTGAACTGGTACCTTCTCTGCATATTTTAGCTAAAAAGCAGGAGAGAAAGGACATAAACCTGCCAACATGGTGCTGGGCTGTGCCATAAAAAAAAAAGGATTTTTTTGTAACTGTTCATTGTAGTTGGCAACTGGCCATCTAAACACTCCTTGGGTTTTTGTATTGAAGTAACAAGCTCTGGGAGTTTCACTGCTGTTTCTGGAGGCCTGGACAGCAGCAGTGACACTGGACTTCTCCTCTCAGCTGGAGAAGATGTTTCAGCTGCTTTCCAAAAGCTAAATCCATTCATACCCTTCTGTCCCTGGCAGCAGAATCTCATGAGCTATAGCTTGTGACTTTTATCTTGTTGTGACACCTGCTTTGGTCAAGGGGATTACTGATTACTTCTCCTGGAAGGTGTCAATACTGATGATGTTCAGTTAAGCAGCTGTCCTCCCTCTCCTGTTATAATTATTCACAGAGTGTGATTGATTCTTCTGAGGGCCTCAGTGAGAGGAAACTTAGCAGCTCTTTGCTGTCTTTCTTTTAAAGGGACCTTAATGGGAAATTATTGTTTCTGAAATGTGCTGCAGCCACCATTTCACCTCATCTATTGTCCAGGTATCTCTGTGCAGCTAGAATGTGGGCAATGAAAAGGTGCAAGATGTGTCATTAGCCATATGCTCAGCACTATCAGCTGCACACTTATTGTCCCTCCAACAATGTCATTCATTACCTAGTATCACACTGAGAGGAGTTTAAAGCATAGAAGACAAAGATACCAGCAGTGATTTCACCTAGACAAAGATGAGGTATGATATAGATTGCAGTCCATAATTAATTATCCACAATTAATTATGGGGCTTCTAAATTCTGGGCTTATTTTACATCATTTGTATCCATCTGAAAGTCATGTTGAATATATTCACCTTCTTACACTGACACTTGAGTCAAAACATTAACAATACATGGAGGGATGCAGGTGCATGGAAGGAAGACCAAAAAACAACAGATCTCACTTCTTTTATGTGATGCCCCAGGAGTTAAGATCAGCAAAGATCATCATCTAATGGTCACTTTGATGGTGGGCACTGGAGTCAGGCCAGCAAAGAGCCTTATTCCTGAACTGAGGCCACAGATACTCTGCACAGTTTGCAGGAGTCTCTCAGCTATGATTAAACAACAGGGATGTTTTTAAGGATGCTTCTGGGCTGCTCCTGCAGCAAAAGCAGCACTGTCTATAATTCCCATCAATTCCTTGGAAACAACTCCTAACACAAAAGCCAACAGAAGGTCAGTTGCTGTCTGGGTTGGTAGGTTTGTTTTCCCTGCATCCATATTCATTTCAGACTCTTGCAGAACTCCTGCTCTGGCCACAGCCCTTATCCAGGTGAGAAAATAGTAATTTTATTTATCCCAATAATCACTTGCTCCTTGTCTTGCTGTGGGCAATAAAGAAAAAGATTTTGAACCATCATTGAAAAAAATAAATAAAAGAAGCATCTATATGTTCATATTAGCTTGCACATACAACCTGTGATTTGAACACAACAGTCTCCACAAACTCACAGTCTTGTTTTGATTTCTTTTCTAATAAAATGCAACTGTCCCTCCATGGCAGCGTGGTGAGATTCACTCCCCCCACACCCCCATTTTATTCTGCCACATTTCCTGTGAGCCTCTAGCATATAGATTTTCTCCAGCTACCAAGCTGTTTGGTTTCCATCTGTTCAATAATTCAAATACATGCATCAAATGCACACATGGCACGTTTCCAGGTAGTAACATCCCCTTTCCTTTCTGCCTTTTCATAGCCAGGTAATTTGCACAGAAGTTACACAAAGAGAACACGCTCCCCTGTGGTTCTGTGTGGTGCCTCAGCTCCCTCCCAGCAGACCTGTGCCCAGCACTTGTGAGCAGCCACCTCCTTGCCCTGGAAGGCTCTGCTGGCACAGCTGACCAGCCTGCTGGCACTGAGGGCTGGGCTCTCTGGCAGCATGGCTTTCAGGCAGGCATATGTACCTAACACATCTAATACCCTCCAAGTCCATGTGCAGCACTGGTATGGAGAGGGAATGTTGCCATGCTCCCATGGAAAGTGCTCTCCTTGGGCTCTTCCCCTTCTTTCTCCCTCCCTCCCATGACTTCTCACAGATTGGTGTTTTGACAGTGGTGGTTTCATCACTGAAGAAACAGGAGGACACTGGAGTAGCACTCCCTCCACCAAAATCCCCCCAGGAGCCAGCCCTGGCCCACCACGTGTCCAGAAAGGACACCATGTAACAGAAGGGGAGGGTAGAACCATGGAATGTCTGGGTGGAAGAGACCTCCAAAGCTCATCTAGTCCAACCCCCCACCACAAGCAGGGACATCTCCAACTAGATCAAGCTACTCAGAGCTTCATCCAGCCTGGTCTGGAATGTCCCCAGGGATGGGGCCTCCACCACCTCTCTGGGCAACCTATTCCAGGGATCTGTCACCCTCACACTGAAGAACTTTTTCCTCATGTCTACCCTCAATCTGCCCTTTTCCAGCTCAAAGCCATTGCCCCTCGTGCTGTCCCTCCAAACCCTTGTGCACAGTCCCTCAAAAGGGTAGAGGAGCCCAGCCCCAGGAGAAGAAGGTTTGCATCCCATGCAGCAGCCATGAACTGTTCTCACTGCCTTTGTTTTCCTCTCCTCCTAAAACCAAGACACTGGTTTCATCCTAGGGGTGCCAAGGGCTTGAGGAAACCCCGAGAGGTATCTGGAGAGGTGCATCATTTAGTGACTCCAACAGAAACATTTTAGAAACTCCAGCAATAAATGCATAAAACCCCAACAAAGTGAGAACAAGTAACAAAGATGTCAGGGGAAAAGGCTTCTCTGGAGAATAGGTGAGGGATTGCAGGCAGGAAACAAAAGAAGGAATAAGAAAACAAGAACTATGCAAGAGGACAAGATATTTATGAGGAAAAAGCCCACAAGGAATTTGCAGTGAGAGACATGGGATAAATGGAAAAAGCTGACCTGGATTAAACTAATTATTTGACAAGGTCAGGATCAGTTTTCCCTTCACTGTCAATACCAGATGCTACAGAAAAGTGTTACAAGAGATACCCAGGTGGCTGCAGAAAAAGCTTCACCCAGATCTGTGAGTTCAGCCTTCAGTCCCACCACTGCTGTGCAGCTGCTAAATACCTGTGTCACATGGAAAGGGACACATGTGGTGGCACTCTTACTGATGTAAATATCCACTTCTTGCAAAGGTTCACGACGATGCAGTTTGATAATACCTCGGGGCAACACTTTCCAAGGGGAAATTACACTTTCTCTCTTCTTTTCAGTAGAAATCTCTTGCCTTTTCATTTAATTGGTTTTCCTTTGCTTATGAATTCTAATGAAGGCACAGCACAAGCACACTCAATCTGCTCCACCTCACTTAGCATACATACACCTAACATGGCACCTATCAAATTAATACCATATTTATCCTCTTTTTAAGTGACACAACACTGGTTTGTATGTACACCACAAAGCTATCATTCCCCAGGAAGCAGACTTGTGAGTAAGGAAACTTTTAAAACGTGTTTCAGATGGATGCCCTGCCTGAGCTTCCTCTGCATAGCAGCCCTGCATTTGTGTCAAAGTCATTAGGACACAGGCCCAACCACACTTTGCTTTGGCAAATTCAGCAGCAGCTCTTGGAAGTCTTTGGTGAGCTGGGATTCAAACAACAGTCACAGACAGATCTGGAAAGGAAGATTTTCTAAAGCTGCTGTTGCTAGTGAAGGATTTACAATCCAAATGCCAACACCTGCAACAAGTTTTGTCCCTTTATTCCGAACCTCTTTCAGTGTTTGCACTTCATTCTCCCTGCACTCCCTCCACCAAAAAAACCCACAAATTTTGCCCTAAGGGATCATCATTAGAGAAACAGTGCAGTCAAAAATCTTCAGCATGACACAGATCATTCAATGCTGGTGCAGCTACTCTGAAAAGCTACTTATTTTTTAACACAGAGCTTTCACTCAGCACAGGCCTGAGGCACCACGATCAGATCTGTATCTGCAGTATCTCACCCAGCCTGATCTGGGGCTCTGGCTCGTTATGGAAGCTGCAGCTCTCTGTGATGTTTATATCTAGGTTCAAAGAATTTCTACAGCATTTTGGAGCTGGGGTGGCCTTAAAAGATATTATCAAATCACAATAATTACCATGAATGAATGAAAAGCTGGTTTGGATACCTCTCATCCCTTAAATCCCCCCCGGTTTTGTTTTTGTTTAAGGCTCACAAACCACTTTCCTTGCAGAATGCCTGAAGATTCATGGAACAGTAAGTGACTACAGAAGAAACAAGGACAGAAATAATACCCCAAGTGCTCTCAGGTAAACCAAGTAAATTCAACAGAGCATATTCTAAACATGAACATTTTTGAGAATTATTATTTAGGGCCAGATACAACTCCCACAGACCCTGAGTGTGATTTGCTATCAGGGTATGACCACCTAGATGGAAAAGTTGATTCCTATTGCATTTTCTGAGCAGATTTCCATAAAAATGCTGTTCAGTACTACCTCTGAAAGCAGCAAGAAATCAAGTTTTTTCTCAGTTATAGAGCTGCATAGAAAACCATATTGAAATGCAGGGGAGTGTTGTCTGCCCTCTAAATCACTGTGGTCGTGGGCCACAGTGCTTACAACACTATCCTTCTGGATGACAAGGACACAGAATTATCTACAGGCTCCTCACTGCTCCTTGCCATGCTGACACCACAGGAGCCAAGCCATTATTATTCTGCTCTTTTCACAGCTTCTTAAATATAATATTTTTTCTTTTCTAGTATGCTTAAACTTTCCATGAACCTGAGCTCCTCCTGGCCCAGAAGCCATGGTGATTCTGCTGACCCTTTGCTACGTGTGCTTCCCAGAACACCCCCAGCCATGGCTGTAGGAGAGCTGCTCACAGATTAGCAGCCTGGGTGGGAGCAATTGATTGTGGGGCCTTTTAGGGTAATGCAGCTTCAAGATGCAGTGAAAGACACAGTGGTGAAGTGAAAATGACTTACAGGCCCAATTCCTTTCTGCAGCTCAACTCTATGCACTGCAATAATTCACTTCAAAGGAAAGACAGATGGGTTACTCTACATGTATACATTTATACAAGGGTAACAGAACAAAGTCCTAAACGTTTTGCAAGAAACAAAAATAATTTTTCACATTTCCTCCACAGTAAAATTAGATTTTTTGAGATAAAAAAGGTAACAAGTCAACACAGGAGCCTGCATGCTGAAGTAGTCAGAATGCAATGGAGTTTACAGACCTGTCTGAAGGAAGGGAACTTCTGAGCAGCCCCATCATGGTATTTCCACAGGAACGTTACAAATTCTCATGGCCAATCCTGCAAGTGGAAAGAACAGTTAAAACTACAGTGTTTCCAAAGGAAAATCAAATATGATCAGCTGTCTCCTTGGATACACAATGCTAGAAGTCAGCGTGGAATTGGTTTAGAGGATGTTAAATGCTTTAAACTACAGAAGCAGCAAGATCACAACGATTATTGGAATATAACAAAGTTAAAAGACAGAATGGTGAGCTGGTTTTGAAGACATGCTATTGAAAACAGTTTTGATAAAAATGCAACGAATATGTGGGGCTGGAGAGGAAAGAAAAGAAAAGAAAAAGGAGAGAATACTCTTGCACCAATTTATATTCCCTTTGAACTGCCTGTGATACAGACCTTAAAGTGCATGTTTTCAAACACAGAGCATATCAAAGAAGCAGACATTTATTTCTAGCCATGGCACTTCCAGGCTTTTGGTAAATGAAACCAGAAGTAGTTTACTGGAACTGTGCTGCGTGAGAAAGAATGTACTCATGGGTTCTGCTCAACACCAGCAAACAATGGCTTCTGCCTTTAACTGAAGGAAAGGGTTTCAGCAGCAAACAAATGTCTTGTGTCTTGCATGAATTCTTCAGCTGAGTCAAAGCAAACCTGTCTTTTCACACCTCCTGCATGTGCTATTCCAAGTCAAAATACATATTATATTCCCTGAGATCTATCAGCTGCTATGTTTTCCATCAAGACAACCGTGATACACAAGGGATGATGATGCACAAGGCAGTAAAGCTTTCTGCTCTAATCCCCCTGGAACCCACACCCGTTGTTGTAAGGATAATTATCTGGGTATCCCCGAGGCCAATTTTTGCCGTTTTCATATAAAAATCACCTCTTGCATAAGACATGAAATTCAAAATCATCCCCTTCACAGATATCATTGAGTCACTCCATTACCTCTGGGACAGATATAAATTATGCATTCTCTGATTCTCTTTAAAATTTTAGATGCACAAAGGGATAGAGAAGCATCTAAACAGTACTAAAAAATATAAGGGATTCAAGAAAGACACAATAACGTGTGTGGGATGAACTGCTGGAGTGCTCCCTGCCCGGCCAAGAACAGCACAGAAAGCACCAAAACACCCCAGCAGGCTGGCACACTAATGGCTGCTGGTGACAAGGACTCATTGAATGTCACTGCTGCACACGCTGCGTGCTGTTCATCCTTCTTATCTGTGTGACCTCTCCTCTGAAATGACTGATGAAACTCCCCTGAATTAGCATCTCTGCTCCTGGGCCTTCGCCACCCAGGCGGCAACGCGGCGACATCTCTACTAAGCCACAAAAACAAAGTGAAGGGTGGGGGGAAATCATAATCTTAACAAAAGCAGTCGCTACGTCTGCTAAAGGATGCTGGGTGTGTGCTGCAAAGAGCCTGGAGCCTCCTCGTTAGGTTCGTCTCTACCTGGAGATCATTGGCTTGTCCCAGTCCATGGCATTCACATGCCAGACTTGGCTAACGTTCTCCTAACTGGTGTGGATAAAAAGGAATAGCTGTTCCTGCAAGGAACAGAAAAGAACTGTCTCTGCTGGGATGTCCTGCTGCTGTGATGACCTATTTCACGCTAGCATCTGCTCTCTTCCCATGAGCTACTCCAGATGTAAGCTGGCAAAACAGCACTGCAAGTGTGTTACTCAGACATCCACTGAGTGCTGCACATGTTTTCTTCCATGCTTCATACTTAACGTGTGCCTGATTAATTTTTTCTTTATTATTTCAACTATTTGGCCTGCAGAATTTCCTATGAAGTTCACAAAGACCCAATCTGCAGCCATGAGGAGCAGCTCCCTTTGTGTGAGCGGGTCCATTAACACCTGGAATAACCAGCCCAAAGAGCCTGGGTCTGAATTGCCAAAGGAAATGCAAACTTCAGTAATCTATTATGCCTTAATATTATTCGCCTGAGGATCTAACACAACACTCATTTCAATTTCAAAATTACAGATGTTTGTAATATTCAGATGCATCAGTCTGACCAAAAATATTATGCCCATTCTCTGCCTCCAGCCCTTGACCTGAATGAGGTTAGTGACAGGGATATGAATGACTTGAGCAGAAAATGAAACACAAAAGTAGTTTTATCGTGAAGTACAATATTTCTTCTGTCACTTAACCACTTTTTTTTTCCCCTCTCAAAATTACAGGGTAGACTGCAAATCTTCAAGGCTAGCAGCCACTACGACAGCCTAAGTGCCATTTAAAAGAATAATAATTTATGAGACGCCTTGGTAGAATAGCAAAGGTCACTGAGAAGACTCCCCAGGGAGGAGAGGATGACAAAGGTTATAAAGATGACTAAAGACTCGCCTACAGGAAGGGATTTTCTTGGAAGGAAGATGTTTTCTTGCAACAGCTTCATCCTACCTAACACAAAACTGCCTCGTCCAAACGAACGGTTCACCTGTCAGTTAGCTGTAAGGCATTACAAAACTTGTTTCTGAAATTCATGGCTGAGCAGCTTGGCCATGTACCCAGGGCCCACTGAGGTGCTGCCAGACACAGGATGCTGTGGGTCTGCCCCATAGAGCTCAAGGGGATGCCTAGTGACTGAGTTGATCCCACTTGGGCAATCAAACTTGAAAAATTTCCAGAGTCTTTGCAAGCCAGTCCCCAAACAAATATCATTTCTGGGGCAGTCAGTCCCATTTGGAGACCACCACAAACTGGTGCCGTTTCTCCTAGAAGCAAAGTAAAGGGTTAGTAGATGAGGAGCCTAAGACATATGGTTGACACATCGCTCCCAGGCAGCTGTAAACTTGCACACCAGCCAGCAGGCTACACAGCAGTTTTGGGCTGTTCCTTCTTACCACAGCTACAGCATTCCCCCCCTTCAGCTGCCACAAATACAGAAAAAAAGAGACAAGGATGAAGACAAGCAGGAACAACTCTTCTTGGCACAGCTCCAGTCTCCACGGCATCATCTCTGGGCTCATAAAATACACATTAACTGTGGTAGGAGAAGCTGGAGCTGCAAACCCGGGGATAACAGGCATTGCCTGCAGAACATCAGAGCGATAAAGAAAAGCTTAACCTGAAGCCAGCATGCAACACGAGACAACTCTTATCTCTTCAGAAATGCGTGGCCATAACCATTTCAAAAACTGGCAGTTTCCCACTGCTCCCAGTCAGCTGTGGGAAGTTTCTGCAGCCGTGTCAATGGCTGGCACTTGTGGAGGAGGTCTTCATGGCTCTGGGGGGTACAGATGTCATATGTCCCAGTCAAGAAGGGGTTACTGATCTCTTAGAGTATAAAGGATTATGTTTAATTGTTGTAGGACAACTGCTAGAGCCCACCTCCCTGGTATCTGATCCCCAAGCCAGGCTTCCCAGTCCATAAAGAGGTACCTGAGAGCCTGGTAACCATTCAGGCAGGTTCACCCAAGGCAATATTTGGGGGCTGTCATCCATTTCCTATACTAAAATAGGGCGATTAGCTGAAGGGGACTAAGGCCACAGGCCTTCCCAGTACCTGCACTCCCTTGCTCCAGCAGCCCCTGGTCCATCCCCACGGCCAGTGAAGCCTTTGGCTGGCTGTTCAGACCACAGAACATTTTTACAGCCCCACGATCACCCACGGTCCCTCTGGGAGAGGGGGGAAGGCGGGACGCAGCCGAGTAACCCTCCGACTGTGAGGGCATCTTTTACGCTGAGATCCCCTGCGGGACGAGGGGACGGCACGGGAAGGCTGAGGACACACGGAGCAGCCGCCAGGACCCTGCGGGA
>NW_008602112.1:0-6719 GCF_000691845.1 Merops nubicus
CTGTTTCCCAACTGCCTTGTCAGTGCCACCTTCTCTGGACAGTTTTTTTGCCTCTTCCTCCTCAAGTTCCACACTGCCAGCCCTGTTGCTCCAGCATTGGAGCAGCCAGGTGGGAAGCTGCTCGCCAGGCAGACAGCTGAAATTCTTCTCTGGACAGGGATCCCAGTTGGCTGGCCTCTTCCCCGACAAGTTCCACACTGCCAACCCCATTGTTCCAGCACTGGAGCAGCCTTTCATATGTCTCACAGCTCACTCAGGGACAGGGGTCGTGTGACTGCCTCTGGCTCTTCCTCCCGTTCCCACAATGGCCTCGGTTCATTGTCATCCCTCGCTGTGTGGGCTGATTTCTTTGTGTATTTCTTCTTCTGTATTGAGGCGATGGATACAGGCATGGGTTGGTTATGCGGGTCAGCTTTTCAGGTCCACAGGCCTCCTTCTCCCCCTGAGGGCACTGAATAATGTTGAGAGGCACTTGGTAGGTAGGGGCAAGGACCCAACATGTTGCTGTGAATTGTGTTTCTCCGGGATTGCCAGGTTGACAACACACCTAAGTGCTTTACCAGTTTGTCGGGACTCTGCGTTTGTTCAAAGGTGAAATTCCAGAAAGCTGGAGGTGACCATTGGCCTAGGCACTTGTCAATGGTCTCCCACACACCCTGCCACTCATAACTATCCAGCCCTGGGGAAGATCTCTGGGTGATGTTCTTAGAGATGAATTGTGTAATGCTAAACGAAACTTGGCAGATGTTCAAAACACATAGCACTGAGACCGTGCTGGCCTGGATGGTCCAATGTTAGCCACATTCTCTTCTACCCTATCTCACCCACAGATTGGGTGACAAAATAAGGCTGCGTACGCATATCTGTTTAACCTCACAGCCAGTGACACAATCATATAAGTTGCCAGCATCCAGTAAGCCAGGAACACATACAGGATATAAGGATTAACACAAGACAACCATGCAAGCAAATTGGCTAACATTGTGGACAGGCACTATTTAACTAATACCAAAATGGAAGAAGTTTGTGTAACAGTTGCTTTAACACACTTTGGTCAGATCCTCTCATTATCTCAACCCTTTGTGCCCCACGTTGGATGCCAAAAAGCCTGTGGTGGTTCAGCCCCAGGCAGGAGCCGGGCCCCACGTGGCCACTTGCTCACCCCCAGCCCCCCAAACAGAGGGAGAACAGGGAGAAAAATGCAAATCCCCATGGGCTGAGATAAAGAGAATTTAATACATCGTTGCTGTAGGAACAGCGAACAACAGCAGTAACGATATCAATAATATATAACAAAAGGTACAAGGACAGAGATTCCCCCACAGGCTATGAATGACAACCCTGGCTCACAACCCTCTGGCCCGGAACCTGCCCCTGGACCCCCTGGCCCAGCCCTGCTGCCCAGGCATGGGGTCAGCATGGCAGCAAGTGACCCCTGGCTGGGCCAGCTGCCTGCCCGGCTACAGGGGAAAAACAACCCTGTCCCAGCCCAACCACAACACTGAGTTATACAAATGTTACTAAAATACAAATGAAAACAGATATCTAAGTAGGTTTGTATTTTTATCTTGAGCTGCTTGAAGTATTGCATACGTAAGTACTATGTGTAATTGGAAAGTTTCACCTTTTATTGGGCAATCCTTAAAATAAGCAGTATGTGCTTTCAAAAGTGCTTCCTGATAATGGTTCTCTAAAACAATGATCTCAATTAGAGTATTAGTCCATCTACAGCTACAGCTTGACATTTTGCCTTCATTTTGACACACAGGTAACATTAAAACACGATAAAATAAGTTGCAAAACCAGGATTCTTTTTTGTAGTCCAGTTGCAATATTTGAGAGAAGAGTCTTGCTGGATACACAGAAGAAGTTGCTGGAGTACACATCCATAGAGCTGGCATTTCAAAAGCTGCTTTACTGGCATGGGAGTCTTCAGGTTTGGGGTTGTGGGGACATGGAACTTGATAACCCTGAACTAATATTCAAACGAGATTTTGGTGAGTGGTTTAGCTGGTGAAATGCAGAATTTAACCTGAAGTCTGGTTAAGCAGAAATGCAGGCTGGGTCATTGCATGCTACTATGCAGAGTAAATGAAGAAAAATCTCAAATCCTGTCTTAAATTCTGTTCTGCACAAACTCAAAGGGAAGTCTTTTTTATGCTGTTACATTCTTCTAAGGCTGTCTTTTAAGTGTTTCTAAGTTCTGAGCTGACAATTTTGTGGACCACCTATTTATAATATGGAAGTACTGAGTTGTAATGGTCTAGAGTTTGCCACTGTGTGTAAATTTGGAATTGGTTTTCTGTATCACTGAGTTAAAAAAAAAAATCTTTTATTTATCAACACCGAATATTCTTCTCCTGCATTACTGCCCAGCTGCTATCATGAAGTGCTTGCTTTTTTTGTCTGGAATTACTGGTAAACTTAGTCATCTTATTCAATGTCCTCTTCAGATTGTTAATGATTGTTGAGAAGCATGAGTTCTAGCATTCCAAAAGTGAAGGAAACATATTAGTTATGCAGGTTTTCCACTTTAAGACAGAAAAAGACTTCTTTTAATATTGATTTCAGTTTGGATGGTTTAAAGTTCCATGCTTTGCAAGTATTTGGTAGTTAAAAAAACAACCAAACAAAAAGAACAAAAAACAAAGAAACAACAACAAAAAAAACCAGCTCTGTCTTCACATTTAAAGAAGTGGAATAAGAAGTTTCTTGGATTATTCTACTACCAAATTTTTTCAGTATTTAGAGTTAGTATTGGTATAGAGCTAATGATTGGTTTTTAATTTTATTAAAATTATTTTTCTGGTCATTGCTAGAAAAGTGAGTCATATGTTCTCTAGTGTTTTGTAAACTGAAGAAAAGTATGTCTACAAATAGGAAGTGGAAATAAAAATTCTTCATATGTAGGCTGAACTGACAAGAACTAGTTCAGTTTGCATCTTGCTGTCCCAATGCAGTAGCACTGAGCTTGATTGTTACAAATCTGATACTTTTTTAAGTATGTGTAGTTTGCAGTGTCATGGCTATTTTACATTTTTCAATTTCTTGCATACTTGTTTTTACTCTGTAGTGTTTATAGTATTCAAGCAGTTGTTTTCTTTCTTAAATGGGAAGGGAAATACTATGGTACCTCACTTCTAAATCAACCATCAAACCATTTAATATATTAAAGCAATACATTATTTAAAAGCATTCTTTGTAATATGCAACTAAATACCACCATCCAGACAAGGCAAGGAAAACAGCAGAAGGTAATGCAGTCTTGTAACAGTAGCTTGTTCTCAAGTTAAAGGTTTGTAATTGAATCTCAGAAAATAATGAGTCCCAAGCATTTTTTTTCCAGTGAAATGCTGTCTTCATAAAACAGTAGCAGCTTTGTATGATGAATGTTGTAGGTGTGGAGGTGCATCTGTTTCTGCTAAAATATATACATTGGAATCTGACCACCAGAAGCCTTGGAAGAGTGCTATAGGCACATAAACAGGTGTCTCATGTAATTAAATCAGAAATTTCCGAATCCAGTTTTCAGTCTGGGTATTAGCATGTCTCAAAGGACCTATCTCCAAATGTCTTCTTTCTGTATTTTCAAACTGAGTGGTTAGTGCTCTATCCTGTAATTTATATAGAATTTTGTAGGAAGCATGTACTGCTTCTTAATACCATTGATATGACCTGAAAAACAGTTTTTATAAGAGTCTGGACGTTAATCCTATTTTTCATTTCAATTTGTATGAACAACACTTGTGTGATCCTTAGTTTTAGGTAACTTTTCACCCATCCTTTAATTTTCTTCAACTGTAGTCTTAGATAGAAACACCTGATAGGGAGTAGGAGAGGATGGGCTTTTATGAGACAAAAATATGCTGTTTCACTGAAGAGTTCAGATTTTTGTCTACTTTGTCTGACATTTTTTGAAAACTTTTCGCTGGTCAGATTACCAAAACTAAAGCAAAAGTTCCTTGACAAGCTGTCGTTTCCAGATAAAAATTGTTTTTTTTTAAGAACTAGTTCTTGAACTGACACATAATTTGAATAAAATAGAGAGAAAATTATTTCCTTTGCTAAGCAGTCATTTTAATTAACTTGAGTCTACTGCTATATAAAAGTACCTTTTTTGTTTGTTTTTGAAGCTCTTTGTTGCTTAAGTGCGTGGGTGGGTGGCTTTAGTAGGCTGCTTAAGCTCTTTGGTAACAAAAGTATGTTTGTGAGACATACTGTAGCATATCACAAGGTTGTTTAAAGTATGGAAGATAGACAAAGTTTGTAGCTGTGTTCCACTGTGCTCTGAGCAGAGAAAAGACTGATTTAAAATTGTGTATTAAAGTTTAAGTATAAGCAGATGTAGAAGTTTGTTTAGCAACACCAATGAGTAGCAGATAGCCAAGAAATTTAAAATAGCTTATGTTCAAACATGAAAACTTATAATTTGTTGCTCTTGGTGGGTTTTTTTTGTCCCAATGATTTTCAAAAGTTGCTGTCTTCTTAAATAATAAATTGAAGGACTGACTCCCAGTCTCTACAATGGATTGAAAATGGATTATGGAATTCTAACCTAAGATTGGAGAAGCTGGCTTACGTGTTGTTAGTGCTACGCTATGAGGCAAAAGTTTGGGTTTACCTGCAGACAACGTGGACTCCTTCAGCATGTAACTTCTGACAAATAAAGTGAATGTGTGGGCTCTAGTATGAGTAAACAAGAATTACTTTTTCACTGAAATGGAAAGTGTTTCTACATGCATGTTGAGCTTATGCAAAGTTTTCATTCTTTACCCTCTGCTCTGATAGAGTTGATATGTTAACCTACAATTTACTTCCCAAAGGTATATATTAGGGGAGTGAATTGTTGTTTGCTATGAGAATCATCTGGATAATTAAACTGACTTTGAACAAATTGACTTCAACTCCTGAGATCCAGATAATGAGTTCTTGTAACTTTAATCTAACGCCTAAGTTGAAAACTTGCTATGAATTTGTTTAGAAATGAATATTTAATGAGAAAGTCGGCATCAGCTTAGGCTTGTCATTTTCTTCCATCTTAATTTTAATTTTTTTCCACACAGATTCTGTGTTTATTATTGACTTTGACTCTGCAGTAAAATGGACTAACAGTGTTTAATGTCTTGGATTTTCAAAATCTCGTGTTTATCAAACTGAAATACTGTTTTAAGTGTTGCTGAACTTCTTACAATATCTGTGTTGGTGTGTCAAACTGGCAAAGGTTGTTCTCCAGAGAGATATCTAGATATCCAGCACGTTTGCATGTAAGGAGTAGGTAGGCTCCCTTTTTCATTTTGAAGTGATGATATACAAGATTTTTGTATCTGAAGCAGCAGGGATGGATTTTGTGTTATTTAAGCACAGATCTAGTTAAGATGATGAAAACCCAAACAGCTGGATTTGGCTGGCTACTAAAGTCAATTAGGCATGAGTATTGAAACAGTTGATTCACTTCCTTTATTAAACACTGATATATTTCCAAACAAGTAAACTGAAATTGGGATATTTAGTCTTGAGGTGATTTTTTTGAATGTGGATCCTAGTTCGTAGATCACTATAGAAAGCTGCAGAGCAAACTTTAAATGGCATGATTTTGACTGCAGTTAATAAGGGCACTTTAAGATATTGTTGTGGGGAAAAAAAACCAACCCAAAGCACCAAAAAACCCCATAAGTCCAAACTATTGTTAGCTTGCAATTTCCACAAAATGCTTGTCCACCTAAGTGTGGTTTTTTCCATGTAACCTAAAAAAAAAGGTAACACTGACCTTATGTACAAAGTATTATGAGTTATTAGTTGCACCCTTAAGGCCATCTGCATGTTCTGTTTGTCAATGTACTGTTCTAAAGGAGTTACCAAATGTGCTGTTAGGCGTTGAAAAATACCACTACTTCCAGTAAGTGTGATGTTGAAGCAGAAAAGGCAGCCAGGCAAGTGTCTGAGGAGGGGAGAAGGGGCTTTTGCTAGTCTAAGATGAGCCTCATACCATACAAAAGCAAAACTCCCAATGGCTTAAAATAGAGCACCACAGTACACTTGAGAAGCATCCTAAACATAACACAGTAACCCAGAGAGTACTCTTAAAGGAGGCCCTTCTAACTGTTATGGTTGTTCTGACTCTAAAAGGCTGAGTTAATGTCAGATTGTTTAAATTTGTTGGTAAGTCAAGTAAATTTCTGGGTAAAGAGGATGAAGGACATCAGGTAAAACACTGAAGTACAATATTAAAGTATTTCTTAAAATTAAACTTGGCCTTCTTTCTTTGTGTTATTTCTCTTAGGTTCTCAACTGTAAGAGGTTGTGCAGGACTAACTTATTTCAAACTCAGAGGAAAACTTCTATTTCACTTCCAACTTGATGATAAGCACCCAGAGTATCTGAATTCCCCATGTTTTGTTCTGTAATTGCAATGCTTCACCTTTAGACTGAAACACAAGTGCATCTATGCATTCCTTCACTGTAATAGCTGCCTTAAATTTCACATGACTACTTAAAGTCAAATTTTTGTCTGAGTACTGTATGTAAATATTCCTCTATGAGATTATTTCTAGTTAGATGTGCTAAGAAAACACTGAAAAATGCTAATGGAGGCAACTTTCTCATACTGCTAATTCAATAGCAGTGGAAGCCAGAGCAAAGAAGTTGTGATTCATTCATCTGGTCAGAAACCAGTATCAGAGTTTTATTTTGTGAAAAATAAAGCTCAAGTTATCAGCAGG